>NW_021938895.1:2477788-2522095 GCF_001715985.3 Manacus vitellinus
GAGTTGCAGCGCCCAGGGGTACCGCGTGTTCCTGCTGGACGAGGGGTACGTGGTGGCCACGTCCGCCTATTACCTGGCGCGGGGCTGCCCGGAGCTGTTCCAGCTGCCGCCGGAGGTGCTGGGCTGCGTCGTGGCCAATGTCATGCCCTCCCAAGGCCCTGAGGGTACGGGCTGCGGGGACTCACCGGTCTCCAAGTGGACGGTGGAGGCGATGGAGTTCCTCAGCTTCCTGCACGGCAAGGAGGTGTCTGGTGTGGTGCAGGAGGTGATGTCCCCGCAGCTCATCGTGCTCGAGCTGCCCCAACTCGTGGCCCAGATGCGGCAGCTGGGCTTGGCCAGGCGGGTCTCTGCTGTCTGGTTCTGCCAGGTGCTCAGACGCTGCCTGCCTTTTGGCCACCTAAAGCAGCAGCTCTGGCAGCAGCAGCCCTCAACGTGTTCCCTTGGAGCTTTTGCAGTGCCTCAGCTTCTCCACGTGCTGCTGTCATATCGGCCCCTGTCACCTGCCTTGGATTACTTCTACCCACAGCTTCAGCTGGGTGTGACAGAGCCCGTCATAGTGACCCATGTCTCTGACCCACATCACATCTACTGCCAGTTGCAATGCCTGTCCCAGGAGATCCGTTGCCTTTCTGATACCATGTGCCATGTTTATGACTGGTGGGAGCAGGATTTATTGCCCAAGGTAGGCTCGCCCTGTGCTGCCCGTGGCATGGATGGCCAGTGGTACCGTGCCCTTCTGCTGGAGCTTATTACAGGGGAGCAGGACCAGCAGGCAGCTCTCGTGATCTTTGTGGACTATGGCAGGAAGGAGACTGTGACCAGAGCTAACTTGCGCCATTTGCCTGCTGAGTGTTTTCGGATGCCTGTGGTGACTTACGTGTGTGCTCTCCAGGGTGTTTCTGATGGGGGCTGTGGCTGGTCCTCATCACAGATCGATGTGCTGAAAGCACTGGTGCAAGGCAGAGGAGTGAGTGCTCGCATCAAAGCCTTTAACTCCTTTGAGCATCTCTATTATGTGACTCTGTATGGGGAAAGCGGCGTCAACTTGAACCATCTTTTTGGGTCTCAGGCTTGCTGCCTGGTCAGCAGTTGTAAGCAGGCTAACCAAACTAAGGCTCGTGGGCAGCTGGCATTAGAAGAATCCTCAGCTGGAGAATTGGAATTGCCATCAGAAGCACCTCCTGTCTTAACACGCAGAGATTTGGGCTCTGCTGATGTACCTGGTGTACAGCTAAAGACCTGTGTGTTCTACAGTGCACAGGTCTCCTACCTCCGAGATCCATCTGAGTTCTGGCTGCAGCTCAATGAACACCACCAGCTTTTCAGGCAGCTGAGGCAGTGCATGTGGAATTTCTACTCCCATGCCACGAAGCTGGATGGTGCTGGGTGGGACCCACACCCTGGATCCCTTTGTTGTGCCAGTGGGAACGAGGGTGGCTTTTATCGAGCGGTGGTCACCAGGGTGCTGGACAGTGGGGTGGAAATACACCTGGTGGACAGGGGCAGTACAGAAACTGTGGATCGGTGTGCGGTGAAGGACCTGCTCCCTCGGTTCAGGGAAGTCCCTGCTCTAGCTCTGAAGTGTTGTTTGGCAGGTGTCTCCCCTCTGAGAGGGGCTTGGAGCGAAGCCTCTGTGTCTGCGTTCCGGGAGATTGTGCTGAACAAGGGACTGAAGGTTTGGTTTTTGAGTTTGAAGGGTGACAAATACATGGTTGAAATTTTTGACCAGACCCAGTTAGGAGAGAAAAGAGTAAGTAAACTCATGGCCCAGGGAGGTTATGCTGAATACCAGAGGTGTGAAATACCCAAGACTCTCCAGAATTCAGATGAAAAGGCTGTGACACAGGCCTCTTCCCTAGCAACTAGTGCAGAGGAAAAACAAATAAATGCAGAGAAGAGGCTTAGAGAAGAGTCTGCTCTAAAGAGCAATGATAGAGCAGTTGATCCTGACATCACTGTGATGGTCAGAGAGAGCCCTGTTGCAGCCATTCACAGTTCTAAAAGTAGTGAATCTCTTCCTGCTCAGGAATATAAGGGCAAGGGAAACTTGCGTGTGTCTTTGAGACAGAATTATGTGGAAATTAAGCCAGGTTATTCTTGTGGAGGCCACTTAGAAGTGGGAAGTACTGTTAGTGTTATTTTGTCGTATGTTGAAAATCCTAGTGTTTTCTGGTGTCAGTTGAGTAGAAATAGCCGTGACCTTGAGTTACTAATGGATGAAATTCAGGAGCACTGTAAGAATTCATCCCAGCCACATGTTTGGCCAAATCTCGTGTGTTTAGCCCAGTACTCAAAGGATAAGAAATGGTACAGGGCTTTAATTGTTAGTGAAGCACTTCGTGCGGAAAAAGTAGAAGTTGTCTATGTTGACTATGGCAACAGAGAGCAGGTGTACCTGTCAAACCTCCGTGCAATCGATGAGCGCTTCCTTAGGTTGGAGGCTCAGGCTTTCAGGTGCAGCCTTTACAACTTAATCCAACCCAATGGTCAGAATCCTTTTGCTTGGGAAGAAGAAGCGATTAATACTTTTCAGCAGTTTGTTGTTAATTCGTCATCTGAACTCGAACTGAAGTGTACAATATTTGCCTTGGCTTCAATAAATAGGGACCTGTTTAACATCGTAGATTTAATAACACCTTTTCAGAGTGCTTGCCAGTTTCTGACTCAGAGAGGTGTAGCCAGACCTTTATTTCCTCAAAAGCATCTGGCATCCTTGGTTCAGCTTCATTCTTACTATTATTCTAATCATGGTATCAAAATTGGGAGTGAGGAAGAAGTTTATATTACACACATTGAGGATCCATGGACGTTTTATTGCCAGCTTGAAAGATGTGCAGATACCTTAGCACAGCTGGCTGATAACATCAGTCGCCTGAGTGAAACAATGACCAGCACGGGAACCTTGAGAACGTCTGGGAGCTTGTGCCTGGCAAGGTATGCTGACAGTCAGTGGTACAGGGGAGTAATTATGGAAACACAACCGAAGGCAAAAGTCTTCTTTGTGGATTTTGGGAACACAGAGACCGTAGAGAAAGACGATCTGCTTCCTTTACCCAGTGATGCTTCTGATATCCTGCTTGTGCCAATGCAGGCCATAAAATGTTCCATATCTGATGTATCTTCTGTTTCCAAAGAAGCTGCAACATGGTTTAAGGAAGCTGTCCTAGAAAGGCAATTAAAAGCAATAGTAGTAGCAAAGGACTCTGATAATACACTGCTGGTTGAATTGTTTGATAGTAATACTCAAATTAATACAAAACTGAAGGAGCTAAGCCTAAACAACACAAGACTGTGTGGTCATGTAGAAAGTGAGACTCGGTGCTCTAGAAATGCAGATGTGAATGAGACTGCAGTGTCCCCTTTAAATGCAGGGAGGCCTCTTGAAAGCAAAAAATGTGGATCTGAAGCTCAGGGAGGACAAGGGAGCAAAAGGCACTTCAAAGAAGATGTAAACCTTTTCCAGCCCTCTAGCAAGGGAGATCTGGCAGCTGGATTACTAGAATCTGATGAAATGCTTAGCAGTAAAAAGGATGCTAGTTTGTTAAGTGAAGCAGGGGAGGAGTCTCTACTCCCTATCCAGATGGATACACTGTCAGATATTAAATCTGGTGCTGAAGGCAGGTGTGTAATGCTTAAAAATGTGTCTGATCTACCACAACAGAAGATAGTGCCAGCTCTTAAAACGTTAGTGTATGTGTCTTATGTCAATGATCCACTGGATTTTTATGTTCAATTAGGGAGCGATGAGGTTCAGCTTAACAGCATTTTGAAAAGTTTAAACAATGGGACACCAGCAAAGAATCCTTGTGGACAATTTTTCCAAGCAGGAGATTTAATCAGTGCTGTTTATTCAGAAGACAACCTGTGGTATAGAGCTGCAGTAAAAGAGAAGACTTCTGACAATTCAATAAGGGTACACTATATTGATTATGGTGATACTTCAGTAATTACTGTTCATCAAGCACGCAGGCTCCCTGAGGACTTGTCATCTATTCCAGCAATAAGCATTCACTGCTTCCTAGGTGGACTTAAGTGCAAAAAAAATACAGACTGGGCAGAGAAAGCAGTGCTTTACTTCACCAAGAGAACAAGTGAAATCCTGCTGTCATGTGAATTTGTAGAAAAGGTTGAGGATAAATGGGAAGTTATTCTCAGTGACCATCAAGGTATAATAACAGTGGATTTACCTAATGATCTTGCAAGTACAGAGAGATCTTGTTCAACTGAAATAATTGATAAAAGAGAGAATAGTGACATGATAACTTCATGTGAGCCTTTGCCTCCTCAGGCACCAAGTGAGATTTCCTGTGATTGTAAATCATTTATCTGGAAGTTTCCAGAGGCAGGTCAGACTTTAAAAATTTACATCACGGTAGTAAATGGCCCAGAATACTTCTGGTGTCATAGTGCTGATACTGAACACTTGAGCTACATTGACAAAAAAATAGAGGAAGCTGAAAAGCTTGGACTGAGCTCTTTGAATGATGGCAGAATATCTTGTATTAAAAGTGGTCATACTTGTCTAGCAAAATACAGTCAAGATGGATGGTTCTACAGAGCTCAGATCATCAGTGTAAAAGGTGACAGTGTAGTTGTTCGACATGTGGATTATGGCAGCCAGGAAGCTGTTGGCTTGGAGATGGTCCGACAGATTCCATGTGAACTGCTCAGAGTACCTGGTCAGGCATTTGCTTGCTGTCTGTCAGGTTTCAGTCCTTCAGAGGGCTCATGGCTTAGTGAAGCAAATCAGAAGTTTTATAATATGACTGCAGACCTTGTATTAGAAGCTGAAGTAGTAGAGACTCGGAAAGATAAAGATTCTGAAGTTCCTCTCTGTGTTGTCAAGCTGGAAGCTTCTGGCAATAGTATTAATGAAGAGATGAAGCCTTTTTGGAAGGCTAATAAAGGAACTGGTGACAGTGCTTTCTCAAGTCTTGACAACCTCTTTAAGGAAAATAGAAGTTCAAACAGTGATATGGGTCTTTGTCTTGAAAGAGAAACTACTGCTGTTTGTGGATTAGCTCAGGAAGGAAGTGCTTTACTTTGTTCTGAACCTTTCCTGGGTGTAACTTCTGAGTGCTTAGAAACTGCAGAAGCAAATGTGTCAGTGGGAGCTGCCAGTGGGAACGCTGATGATGGATATGAAACAGCAGAGCATCAGAACAGTTTTGATAAAGAGGTACCTCTGTCTGAAGGTGATAGTGATAACAGTATGTTACTAGAACCAATGAGATGCTGCAGCCCTCACATTTCAGGGAGTGAAGTGACAGCTTCAGAACAAGAACTGTCTGAAGTACTGTTTGGAGAGGATGCTGAGCTGCAAGCAGAACTGATGGGCAGTGCTTCAGCAGCCAGCCTCCTTCTAGGAAACAAACCAGAAGAGCTGCAGCAATTGCCAGTGCTCCAGGCACAGCCATCTTCCAGCAGTGGAACAGGGATGTTAGTAGAACTGGATCCATTAGAAATGCACTATTCATATGATGATCTAAAAGAGTTCCTGCTGGATCTAGAGGCACTTTCAGCCAAGTCGTCCTTCAGGGAAGAAACAAAGGAAGCCCTGGAAACAAAGTCACTTGAAGTGCAGACAGCATCAGGCAGTGAAGCAAGAGAGACAGTGTTGGAACAGGAGTTGCTGGAGCTGCCAGTTTGTAGTGAGGAGACAGGAGAGTTGGCAGCTCTGAACTTTCTTGAAATTTTAACATTACTTAATGAGAAGGAAAACCTGGTGCCTTCAGTTAGTGATGGAAAGAAGTCAGAAGAGCCGATTCCGCCTGATGTTCAGCCTTCTTTGGGAGGGAACCCAAAGAAACTGAAAGTGAATTTGTCTGGAATTCATCAGGCAGATGATCTACTAGGTGATTGGATGGAAGCAGATGCTCCTCCCCTAAAGCTGTCATCATCTGGTGGTAGAACTGAGAAACAACTGGACCTGAAGACCCATGACAAGCAGTCAGTGGCAAGTGCCAAGTTTGGGCACTTTCTGGAACTGGTACTGCCTGATGTTCAGCCTTCTCAGGAAGACAGGGAGGAGGACTTGTTAGAGCTGGAACATTCTGTGCTGCAGAATTCTGCAAATAGTGGAAGTCAGCTTTCATTTCTCACGAAAGACTCAGTGGATCAGAGGCCTGTTTTCCCTGTGAAATCATGTGACTACAAAGTTAAGAAACGTAAGGGGAGGCAGAAGCAGCAAGATGACTGTGTGGAAGAGTGGATGAAACAAGACTTGACTGACTCATTTAAAGAGTGTGGAAATACACATGTGCAGTCATCAGACTGTAAGTCTGGGGATGAAGAAGAAGAAAAGCAACACGAGAACTTGGCTGACTGCAGTGCAGGTAAATTACCTGATTTTGAGAAGTTAAATAATCAAAATGTTGTGCTCACTCAGACATGAGAATAGCTTTCTTGTAGAAACCTAATTTTTATTTCCTAATAAGTTAACATATTAGTGTTAATGTCAGTATGCTTTGACGGGTTAAGGACAGCAGACTAAGTGTAGGATCTCATGTTTAATGTGACAGTGTAACAGCAACTGATCTTACCTGGGGAGATTAATGATTTTGATTGGAAATCTATTTCAGAACATGAAATACATTTGCAAGACTGTTCAGGATGAGAAATTTTAGCTTTCAAACATCAAGTAAGTAGTTTGGAGGGGGGCAGGGGAGCAGTGTTGTGAGGAATCTTAGGTTTTTTGAGGGGTGATTTTTTTGGGACTTTATGTGTTTGTTTTTTTTTTTTCTTCCTCCTTCATTGATATGTCATAATTTCTTGTAGCACATCCTGAATATCCTTGTAATCTGAAGGGCTTTGATGTTGGTTCCAAATGTGTGGTGTGGACCTCCCTCCAGTGGTGTGAGGCTCGCATTTTGGAGATATCTGAAAAAGGTACTAGGGTAAGTATGGTTTGAATATTCTTTCTGCCTTCTTAAGATCTGGCCCTTCTGTAGTCTTCCTCTAAATATTTTAATATTGAATATTTTAGATCTTCACTCTATAATAGGCTACATAGAAACAGAAGTGTCTCAAATAGAGTTGGATGCTACATGCCAACACTTGATATTCCCTTCACATCTTATTCCCTTGTATTGACTGGGAATATTGAAGGAGGTGGCTCCAGATTGAGATTCACACTCATATGCATGATTCTGGCTGGCTGGCGAATTAATGTTCTGCTGTGGAGCTGTTTTCCCATTAAATGCTCATGAAACCTGGTACTATTTTACTGGTGTTTTGAGGAATTAGTGCTACAACAGTAGAACTTTGGGAAGAAACTTGAACTATACTGTATATAATGATGAATCCAAGACTATTCCTGCTTCAGTGAAATGTGTACTACATTAGTGGCTGTTAACTTTAACAGTGGGAGTTAACTTTAGTGGGAGTTAACTTTAACAGTAGAGGATAATCTAGGGAGCTGCCTTGTTCTACTGCTCTTTATGCTATGGGATGAATTGGAAGCCTTCCTTCAGTTCAAGGGGAGTGTGTGTCCATGTACACACATCATAGATGTCATACTTGGATAAAATGACCTTTAAGTTATAATTAAGGTTGCAAATCCAAAAGATCTTTACAGAAAAGCAACTTTTTGGAAGATTGAATGCCTGAGATTGTTGAAGCCAGCTCTTTTGCTAGTAGATCCCTTGGGTATCTGAAACTAACTTCAGCTGTATTCAGATGAGGTTCAGTGTCTATTATGTATTGTTATTTCACCAGCTTTCTTCTGGTTCTGGTCTAGTAGGTATTTTACAGCCTTTGTTTCTCACGATACTTAGCTTAGAAGTCCAGAAGAGCCTTGAACAGATTCAGTAGTTATATTCAGTTTTTTTAGAGATTGACTTGCTCTTCCTTGCAAGATCCAGACTTCTCAAAACCTTCTAAAGGCAGGGAGTCCTCAGTTGTGTTTTCCCACTGCAGTGTTTTATTCGCTGAGTGTATTGCTGCTGTGCTAGATACACTTTGGCTCCCTCTCTGCAGGTCTTGAATCTGTCCAGTGGCAACGAGGAAATTGTGGCTCCTGAGAATGTCTGGAATGGTATTCCTGACTCAGCTTGCAGATCATCTGAGGTATGGCAGTGTGGTAGTGGACTGGGTAGGACAGTACTGGTTTTCAGAAAGGGTGCTAACTGGTAAATCATGAAAAATACTTCTATTATGAATTAGGAAAGAATAGTAAGGTTTTCACCAGTGTTCTTCATGAAGTACCTACCAGGAAAAAGTCGTGTCTAGAACCCAAAGCTCAGGTCATCAGCCATGCTGTGGTGATAACAGAATGAATTTCCAGTTCGTTCTTCACATGCAGTTTTTGAATCAAAGCGAAAAGTGGGCAGAAGACCTAATATAGTGAGTTATAAGGGGGGAAAACAGTGGTAAATAGGAGTCCAGTAGTGCTGATGTAAAAAGTTAGTCTAGTATTAAAGGAAGCATCTCAGTGGATGTCTTAGCAACAGTGCCAGCTTCCTAAGAAGATCCCTTTTTGTATAGGTGTTAACCCCTGCAACAGAAAACTTCCAGTCCTTACCAGAGGAGTCCTTGCTTCATGGTAAGTGTACCTGAAACCTCCCAAATGGGCTATGTATTTGGTGTTGAGATGTTTTCTAATTTTCTAGAAAATGTTCTATTTTAGAAAACACAGTTAAAACACTAAGTTGAGTTTATGTAGTTGATACTGTTGTTGAGATTTTCTTAGTAGCATTATCTTGTGTACTGTCACTTTATGGGTGACTACATGCAATGAGAGCTGCTACTCTGTCTGGATTGGAAATCAGTTTAATAATTATTTATTCACCTGATGGATTGAGCCTCTTGGAGGAGCTTGTTCTTGGATGGTTCACCTAAACATTAATTTTTGATAGGGTTTTGAGCGTCTGCCATTAGCATGCTGTTCTTGCTCGTGTTTCTGAGGCAGAGTAAGTGACTGCTAGGCAGACTACCAAGCATTTAGTTTGGGATTTGAGTGTCCCAATCCCATAATAGATCTTTGGTCTATAAATCTAAACCCATAATAATACCATCTTAGTTGTTTGTGAATAGTGCATGTACATCTTTATTGTTTCTTAAAAATTTTGATGTGTTACTGGTAATCAGTGCACCAAATAAGTAGTACAGGTTCTTTCTGGTTATAATCTATGGAATTGTAGGGCAGTTCTGGTTGAAAGGGGCCTTTGGAGCTGCTGAAAGCAGGGTCAACAAGATGAGGTTGCTAAGAACCTTACTGACAGGTCTGGAATCTATCCAAGGATGGAGACTCCAAAACCTGTCTGGGCAACTTGTTTCTGTGGTTGCCTGATGAAGACTGAACTGAGTTTAAGTAGAGATAGCATATCTGCTTTCAGAGATTGAATTGGTAATTATATTTCAGTACAACTGTACTGAAAGCTGACTGGTTTATGGGTAGCAAATAATGAAGCCTGCAATAGAGATCTAGTTGCCTGTTAAGCAAAAAAAAGGCAGTTAAAAGAACTTGATTAAAATGTTAAAATGGTGAATCTACAAATTCTCCCCTAGATGCAGAATTATTCTTGATTTTGTGGTTTTGATAATACTTTTATAGTTTTTACCTCTTCATTTTTGTTGTTTTCCCTTATTTGGTTACTAAATATTATTATCCAAATTTGCCCATTGTCTGTTCTTGAACACTTTACATGGAATTAGTATGTTTGCCCTCTCAGCAGCAGCACAGGAGATGTGAGCTAAGGTGGTGCAACCACATGTCACAGAGCTGGATCTTGCTGCACATGTGTGCCACTGCCTGGAAAGGCAGTTTGAGTAGAAGGTACCTG
The DNA here is from genome assembly GCF_001715985.3 of Manacus vitellinus. Lineage (NCBI taxonomy): Eukaryota > Metazoa > Chordata > Aves > Passeriformes > Pipridae > Manacus > Manacus vitellinus. The sequence continues at coordinate 2,487,571 of NW_021938895.1, forward strand.
ATCCACAGGATGCAAAAACTCCTGCAGTGGTGTATGCCAAGCCCAATGAGGGATGGAGTGACTTGAACTCATAACTGGGAGCACTGCTGCTTCATCTTTTGGGCAGGTCTGCTCTTTCATTTTGCTGTAAATGTAGTCTTCTAATATGGTCCAATATGTTGATAATATTTCGTCTGAAGCCCTGTAGAGCTGTGACTTTAGATGATAATGCATTTATATACATTTATAGACACATCTTGTTGGGTCTAATCTGTGCTTATTCCCTGTAGAAAAGCAAACCGGCCACAGTTGTGATTTAGTTGAAGATACTCGTGCCCTCCAGCTTTGCTGAAACCAAGTGACATGTTCACCACATGAAACTGATCAAGTGCCTGTGTGCCAAACATTCCCATGGAAATGTGTTCATGGGAACAAGAATGCAAGCCAAGCATTGAGTATTTTTTTTTTCTCCCTAACTGACCAAATGCCTGTCACTACTGCACTTCCTTGTCAAAGAAATGTTGATGGTAGACTTATTGTCAGCTTTTTTTCCTACAGCTGTTGTTGGTAGACTGTTATTGTTAGCTTGTTTCTCATAACTGTACTTTCTTTATTAAATAAGTTTGCCTCTTGACTGGCATTTCTTATTGTGTGTGGGTGCACTGACTTGTATCGAGTTCTTGTATTAAGGTGGGTGGTTGTTCAAAAAAGACTTCTTATGAGTTTCTGTATATGCTATTTGTTGTACAGCACTGCTTGCTGATGTTTGCTTTTGGAAAGCAAAAGTTATGTTGTTACATGGGTTTTTTTCCTCAAAAAAAAAAAAATTGAGGGTATTTTTGCAGGGGTGTGGTGGGGGGAGGAAGGTTTTTTTCCTCCATTGGGAAATACAGTTGTTTTGAGTTGGAATCTTGCATTTGGTGCTGTTCTAAAGCAATGGAAGAAGCTAGAATAAAGCTTTGGCTGACATATACTGGTTTGTTAATGTGTTTTTTTACTGACTTGTGTCTGTTCCCTATGCATAAGCACAAATGCTGTGTGGGCTGTTCTGCAGTCCCTAGTTCTGTTTTGACCTTAACCAGCTCTCTAGAGGACTATGAGCTGTGGTGAATAATTAGAAACATTAATTGCACATAATTAATTGAAGTTATTCCAATTTCACTAATTGAAGATGAAGCTTTTCCAATAAATATGAAGATGACCCAATAGAATGGTATTGCTGCTACACAGGTACAGCAGTATAAGGACTTAACCTGCAGCTGTTCAAAGATCTCACCTTTTAATCTCCTCCTCAGGTGTTGAAAAGGGGATTTTATTTTATAGCAGTGTTCCATGCTCCTATATAGCATAGCTTTTTCCTCCTCTTCAGAAGCTGTGGATTTTTCATGCTGCCATATGGATTAGGAATGCAGGCTGGCTGATAGTGTCAGTCTGGCTGTCTTACAGTAGGTTTCAGGTGTTAGTGCTGACTCAGTAAGACAAACACATCTTTAATTGCTTAATAAAGACAATACATGGTGGTAGGTTGGAAAGAACTTCATTGAATTTTGAAGGACAGGTCTTAGGTGTTGTTGCAATCTCATTTTAAGATCACAGGTTATGTAACATTTAATTACACTGTTAATTGCTTTGCTTGTTCTGCTTGCTTCAGTTTTGTTTGTAACCTCATTTTGAAATGAACATAATTCAGAAGACACCCTTCCCATGGGGCAGATTCAGAGACTTCTGATCCAAAAATGACAGCCTTAAACAAGGCTGACCAGGTGGCTGCTGACACTGTTTGTCCAGGTATTACTATTGCTCTCTGTCAGTGGGAGCCAGCTGCTTCTGCTGTCAGCTACAGACAGCACTGTACCTGGACAAAGATGAGTATCAGGGGAGAATTAGTACCATGAGAGACCTCAGGACATCAAGCAGTGCTAACAAGGACCATGTAAAGGGAGCTTTACAGGTGCCACATCTCTATAATTTCACCTGCAGACTGTGTGATAGTGGTAACAGACATTAACAAGAGAAGAACTGCCTGGAGCTTTCCCCAAAGGGAATTACAGTTGCTAGAGCAAGAGTGACCAATTCAGAAGCTTTTGGAATAGAAATATTCTGTAGGTATGGCACTAAACACAGATCTTACATTTTAGTGGATCAAGTTCATACGAGGAGTCCTGTGTCTGAACAAACACCTTTCTCTGCTGTGATCTTAACTATTTCCTGTAGCTTTTACCGTGGTTTACTAAAATAAGGCAGTTTTGAAGACCACCCTCCACTGGTACCTTTCTGACTGGAAGGAGCAACAACCTGCCCCAACTCACAGCTGTTGTCACAGTACAGCTGAAACTATCTAAATGACAAAGTGGTGGTTTTGGGGGGGGCTTTGTTTTGGTTGCTTGCTGGATGCAAACTGACTTAAAGCTTGGTAAGCAGAACTGTAGTTGTATTCCTTGGAGCTTAATCTGTCTCTCCACAAACTTGACTTAGGTCAAAACCCAAAAGAGCATTTAAATTACCATGAAGTGATTTCCCCCAAGCTGCCTACAAAGCAGAAGTTACCCTGTTGCAGTATTTCAGTATTATCCTACTATCCATTCACTATTATCCTACTAACTCATTTGAACCAAAACCTCTGGTTTTATGGTAATGTAACTTAATGCCTTTTTTTTTTTTTTTTATTCCACACCCCAAAAGCTGTGTAGGTGTTTAATGCCACCCCATGTCTGAGCAATGTCTGGCCAGCATTAGTGTCCTGATGTCCATGGCATTTTCAGTACTTCTTTGTATTCCTTATTCAGGTTCAGCTGGAGATATGTCAATATTGCTTCCAGGAATAACATTGGGTCCTATGCCATCCACAAGTGAATCCCACTTATCGAAATCTTTCTTAAGACCTGTAAAACGGGGGAAATAAAACCCAAGTGGTAATGAGTAAGTAATCAGCTTTTTGTAAAACTACACTGAAAAATTAAACCAACTTGGCAAAGTAGGGGAGGCATGATGTTTTAAGGAACATAAAAATCTGGAGTATCATTTTTTCTATGAGAACAAAATGCCAATGCCATTCCTCTGAGTTGCTAAGCTTACAAAAGTAACTGACAAACCTCTAGAAACTGTCTGACTTGTTTTTTCCACTGACACACTTATTTTGATCTTGCTTTAAACTCAATAAAAAGCTTCACAGGAATTAAATATGAGCTAACTTCATACTTTTCTGTAAACAGGTACTTACTTAGATGTTTCTGCAGGAAGGCCAATGAAGCATGATTGCTGATATCAATAGCTTCATTTGGATCTATTTCTCCTTTTAATTTGAAAAATCTTGCAATAATTCCTCCACTTATAAAGGTAAAGTCAGGAAAGCTCTGATGTACTGACCCCCTGCAAATACAGAAATGATCAACAGGTTTATAAGAATACATTAATTCACGCAATTAAAATATGCAAAGACTTCAGTCGTGTCTTACACTGTTTTCTTTAGCAGAAGATAAAACACGTTAATCTCACAAGCATGCAAGATTAGCAGGAAATTCTGTACTAAGCACAGAAGGGAGGAAGGTTTGTACATGCTCAGTGTAGGTCACTACAGCAGCAATGGCAATAAAGCGTTGGCTTAGCAAAACATCAAGATAAAGTTGTTTTCCTTGTCTGTGGTGCAGGATCGAACCATCCACTGCACTGCTTTCACTGGGTGAGTGCAGAACTGCCCCCAGAAGGCTACTTAAAGTCTTCAGATGATGCATGCAACACTTGTGACCCAGGGCAGGAATGCACACCTTGGAGTATCTCAAAACCTGGAGTTACTGGCTGCTTTGAGAGGTCTGTCCCCAGTATGGGAGATGTATGGCTCATTTAAGTGTGCAGTAAAAACCTGGGCCATGAGGAAGGACAGAATTGTAGAAGCATTTAGGCTGGAAAAGACCTTTAAGATAATCAAGTCCAACTGTTAAACCAGCACTGCCAATCCCACCAATGCACCAGGTTCCTCAGTGCCACTTCTGCATGAGTTTTAAATACCTCCAGGGATGGTGACTCTTCCACTTCCCTGGGCAGCCTGTTCCAATGCCTGACAGCCCTTTCAGTGAAGAAAGTTTCCCTAATATCCAATCTAAACCACCCCTGGTACAACTTGAGGCCATTTCCTCTTGTCCTATCACTTTTTACTTGGGAGAAGAGACCAACCCCTACCTGGCTACACCCTCCTTTCAGGTAGTTGTAGAGAGTGGTAGGGTTCCCCCTTGAGCCTCCTTCTCTTCAGGCTGAGCCCCCCAGCTCCCTCAGCTGCTCCTCATAGGACTTGTGCTCTAGTGACTGTCTTTCTGCAGTTACATATAACTGCACAGCTCCAACAAGAAAGGAAAGATTCACCTTCAACCACAGAAATTATGGATCCTGGACACTTACTTGATAGTGATCATTTTCTTGTTTGTGTCATTGGAGATGAGCTTCTTAATCTTTAAGATGTTATCAGCCCACTGGAATTTTTCAGAGTTGATAAAAAGCAGCGGTTGCTGGACACTGTTCTGATAAATGTCATCACCTACAGGAAGCATCCACACATCGAGGGCAATGCCACACCTGCCAAAAACAACTGGATATTGGCACAGAAGCAGAAAGCTTTTAATGGAAGTTCTCAGCATGCTTTGACTTGCAAGAGACATGGGAAAGAGCTCTCTCTGATACTGAACAGGTTAATGAATCATTTTGTTTCAAAATTATTTCTGCTCTGGGGGAAGAGAATTAGTCTGTTCTTGCATTTGTTGGTCTCCATTGCCAGGACAGCAGGGTCCCACAGTATCCTGATATAATAAGATACAGCTATTATGTTCCACCACATCCCCACAATTGGAAGAAGCATGACTGGAGAAAGCAAGACATACCAAACAAACCTTTGCTTCAGTTGCTAATTAGTAGCTGGGGGATCCTAGAGAAGGTGCTCTGCTCCAGAGCTCTCCAGTGCCAAATGTCTCTTGCCTTGTTTTGCATACTCACCTGAATCTTATTTCTTTGCTGAGACTCTCAATAACTGTAGCACCACCAAAAGAGTGTCCCATCACAGCTATTCTGCTAGTATCAACAGAATCCTGTCAAAAAAATCCAGGTGCCGTAAGAGACTTTCTTTCCCAAACTTTTTTTTTTTAAGGGAATAATTTCTTAGGAAATAGATCCTATTGAAGTGAGAAGAGCATCATTTCAGCTCCATTGCTATCTATCCAGCTTGATATGACCTGAGAATATGTTCATAGATCTACAGTGTGATCTTCAGAATAATTTACAGGAACCAGTTTAGAAATGGAAAAGGGAGACCAGAAGCATTATTAGGTGTTTAACAAAATGCAGTCGCCACCTTTCACTCACCTTTAGGCTGTTCCAGTCAAAGTCTGAATGTAGTACATTTGTTACTTCCTCTCCTGAACTGATTTTAAGAATGAGATTGAGAGCTTTGATACACTCCTGTGCTCTTTGCTGCACCTGGGGAGAAAGAGAGGTTGGGGTATCTGCACAATAGCCTTGAAACTGTCTTTACACCGGATAAACCCCAAATAAGAAACAGCTAAGAAGCCCATCTCATTTTTTATATATACACATCCTTGAAAACTGTAGCAAAGCTGTTGCAAATAAAGGTTTTCATTGTCCCACATAAGAACAGTTTTTAACTTTGATATGTCAGTAAAAGAGAAGCTTCAAGAAGAATCAAAAAACAGGAGTGTTCTTGGGAACCACAGTGTGTAGGCAGCCAGCAAGATGTCTGTGCACCATTGAATTTCAAATACATCCCAATCTCCTGACTTCTCTACTTCTGAAATTTGTAGACAATGGCTTCTGCAGGTTGTTTGCAAGCTCAGACATTACACACTGAGACTCATAAGCAGGATGTTGTAGGCATACAGGAAATGACTCTTGGACTGCTGTCTGTATGGCCCTGGGAGATAAAGAGAAGCAGCTCCCTGACTGAGTTTTCACTAGCTGGAAAAAACACTCCCATATTTTAAAGGTCAAGTTATGCTTGGAGGAGGTCATCAGTATGGTCACACCACATCTAGCATGGATACTGCTTATAAGCAGGAAGTCTGCACTGTTTACATTGCTAAAAACCACCTTCAGTGTGTTGAAGACTATGAAGCAAACATCCCCCTCAGAGCAGCCATGATTCATCTTGCTATGCAACAGTAAATGAAAGCTAAAGCAAGCCTAAGGCCACAAAAACATATGAAATGAACTCTGTGTCACTTATAGGCTGGGCTGGGCAGTAAAACTGTGAAGACACAAAGAAGAAACAGAAAGTTGAGTGGAACCAGAGGACAAACAGCTGACTCAGCTCAAGAGTGCAGCTTCACGAGAAAGCTTTGTTGAGGAAGTTGTTTATGCTCTGAAGAAAACTGTTCTTGGCTTTTCCATCTTCAGGAACACATGACTTGATCCATATTTATATATACCCTGAGTCATGGCAGAAGACTGTAGACACTGCCAAAGGGAAAGAGTCTGCTAGTCAGCCCTAAACACAGCCCTCCTGCCACACTTCCCAGAGCACAGACCCAGTCCAAGTACCTGCTTATGGCGCAAGCAACGCTCCTCCTCTCCAGTTTTCAGTTTCCTGTAGTAGATCCACTCCTTCTCCATGTTTGATGTAGATTCTTCCCGTGATTCAGAAACGGACCTTCTTTTACAATAATATGTTGCTGAAGCAGATTCATCTCTGTAATATCAGCAAAAGGTTATTTCTGGGTATGCATTCCATTTGGTCTGAGAAGAAGTCAGCACAGGTTTTAGATTTCACTGATCTGGAGATCCAGTTATCAACCAGTGCTACTGCAATTGCAACTGAGTGTAGACAGACTTTCTAAATGATGCAGTAACCCCACCAAAACTCTCAACTTCTTTATATTCTCCATATTCTATCTACTGTGAGACTTTTTACTCCAGGGCTTATCTAAGCAAAGTTCCTTTTGTTTAGGGAAGAGTTGAGCTATGGGAGCTATGCCCAGCTATGGGCAGGACTGAAAGAGAGATGTTAGTTTTTCTTTTTAAAAAAGAATCAAAAATTCTTCTTTAGAATAAATAACATTCAGTTCAATGTGAGAAAATTCCTTGCCATCAGAACTCCCAAAGCATGCAGCATACACACCTGTGCTCGACAGCAGCCACTATAAAGCCCTGAGAAGCCATCTCTATGCAAATAGCAGAATAGATTGTCCTGCAATAAAAAACACACTCTGGTGAGTCATTAACTCTTTCAACTCCACTGCTTTTTAAATGCTGACTACACCATGTATGTGCTAGTCCCCACTCGATATTTCCTTCTGTTTGAATTTGCTACCCAGCAGAGCATGTTTGTGTATGCCAGGCACCAAAGCCTGTTCAAAACACCTTGGTGCTGTTTTACTGTCAGAAGGGAAAATGCTACTGTAGCACATACAGCACTTTGCATCTTCAAAGAGCTGTCCAAAAATCAACTAGCTAGTCTTCACAGTGTGCTTATGGGTCAGTAAATACCTTCACCCCTATCATACAAAGGAAAAACAAATGGAGCTCAAGCAACCTGGTCTAGTGGAAGGTGTCCCTATTTATGGCAGGGGGTTTGGAACAAGATGATCTTTAAGGTCCCTTCCAACCCAGGCCATTCTATGATTCTATGATCAAAAATAGATCAACCCTGCTTTTATTAACTGCTGTTGTTTCAGTGAAGGCATATTGACACACAGCAGCCTACTAGTGAAATCTGTTTCAGCTCCAGAAGGATCTCACCCCCCTACTGAAAAACTGTTCAGAACCATCCTTGGTAACTGTTGTCTCCATAGACAACAAAAATAGTTTGTCAACAAACTGCAGAATTACCGAAAAGCTCCAAGTCCATGGGAAAAAATAAGAAGTGGATATTTTTCTCCTGGCTTAAAGGCAGCATTTGACTTTGCAGGACAGGTCACTGAACCTGGATAAAAACAGAAGTGTATGTCATTGTTACTGAAATGAGAGAAAGTGTTCTCTTTGGAGAGATCCCAAGAATGTGGTGACCACTGACTTCAGAGCAGTCACCCAAAGATAAGGTACTAAGTCTCATCTTTAAAATACATAAGACAAATCTGGATCTCATTCTGAAAATACTTACTACTTGGCAGAAGATACTTTCCCTCTCTTCTTCCCAGCCACAGTCTGGCACAAGGTCTACCTATCTCCTAAATGCTAACAGTCCGGCATACAAGTCTTGTTGGTATTCAGACCTTAGGATCTCTCCAGCTTTTACATCTTTGCACATTTCCCTGTGGGATTTGAATCCCAACACACAGGTGCAGCTTACCCAAGCTCTTCCTAAAGCAAGCTGCCCAGACACTCCTATCCACAGCAGTCAGGGACTGCCTGAGAACTTGGTCACATTCAACACTGAGCCTCCCTACAGAAACCCATCCCACAAAAACACTTGTTTGCTAAAATATATTTTTCAGTCCAGTGATACCACCCTGTTCTTGGAGCAGCGAGGCAGTGGCCTGCAAACAGAGCTCATGCACTAGTCAAGGAATAAAACCAGAACCAGTCTTACCAACGTAGTAATGGAAAAGCCTTTCTCCTACAACCCGGTACATGTTAAGGAAGTCAGAGAGTCCCTGATAGTATTCTCGATCTGGAATCCATCGTGCCTCCTCAGTATCTGTGGCATCACATGCTGGGTAATACAGGCGCAAGAAGCTTCCCTGGGATCAGGAGGAAAGTAAAAAAAGCAATATTGGCATTTCTTTATATATGGCAGAGAAAAAGGAAGATAAAATGATCTGTATAAAGGGCTTCAGATGCAAGAAAGACAGCTCAAGAGATTTAAGAGAATCTCATGAGAAAATTATTATCCTATACAGGCTTTGATGCCAATTCACTTTCTGTCCCTAAAATGAATTTAAAGTAGCATGAGATACAGAACTTCACAGGTAGAGATGCATATTACCTTCCCTAGGTTAGCCTATGGCTAATTCAAAATGCTCCATTTAACTAAGTTAATAATTTACAATCACTACCAATTTGCTCCATTTCTGCATCTTGCTGGATCTTTCCTTCTGTCTTCCTCACTGGGAATGGTTCTACGATGCAGTTTTATAGGGCTGAGTGTTAGAGGGGTGACTGAGGATGATCTGAGAGCTGGAGCATCTCTCCTAGGATGACAGGCCAGGAGAGCGGGGGACGTTCAGCCTGAAGAAGGCTCTGGGAAGACTTTAGATCACCTTCTAGTACCTAAAGGGCCTCTAAGAGCGCTGAAGAGGCACTTTGGACAAGGGGCTGGACTGACAGGACAAGGGGTAATGGCTCTAAACTAAGAGAGAGCAAGGTTAGATTGGATATTATGAAGAAATTCTTTACTGTAAGGGCAGTGAGGCCCTGGCACAGGTTTCCCAGAAAAGCTGTGGCTGCCTCATCCCCAGAAGTGTTCAAGGCCAGGTTGGACAGGGCCCCGAGTAGCATGGCCTACTGGAAGGTGTCCCTGCCCATGGCATATGGTCTTTAAGGTCCCTTCCAATCCAAACCATTCAGTGATTCCATGATTTTATGACTTTGTCCCTTCACCCTTTCAGCTGGGAGCTGTCATTGCTTTCCTTGCATCAGTGAGTCTCATGAAGCTGTTACTGACCCAACTGAGTTTGCTAAACTGGGAGAGGGGGGGAAAGGACCCCCCTGGATGTATATTGTTCCACTAGGTTACCAAGACATATTTTACTCTGAGACTAGTTTCAGGAAGTGTGGTTCAGCAGAGAAAGTGTGTCAGGGGCATGGTCTTGTGGCTATAGTGTTCCTGGCTAAACTGAGCAGAGGCTGTCTGTGAAGCTCTTGGGCAGCTGCACAGCAAGGGAACACACTATATTGTTCTTCCTCCTCAACAAGATGCTTACAGGTCTCTAGTGGTCCATCTTTCTAAACACAATTTTGCTAACCTGTGCTTTATCTGCTTCTGTTCCTTACCACCAGTTTGAATCTTCTTTTATTGTCTGCACTCCAGGTCTCCCAGGAAAGCACCCAAGCTTTCCACACTCACGTGGACCCTCCATACCCCTTGTCAGTCCTTTTCCTTTGCAGACAGCAGCAATGTACCAATGGCACACCTCAAAGCAGAGTTCCAGGCAGATGAACTGTGTGTAATCTGCATTCTTACTTCCTGGTTTGCAAGGGAATTTGCGACACACTATTCAAATTCACTGTCTTGCTCCAACTGTGCTTTTGGTTTAGCTAGTTAAGATCAGGGCCAAAATAAACATGAGCTTTAGAATAAAGCTTGATTTCTTGAACACTAATGTATCGGTTTACCAAAAGCTTGTTTAATGAAGCTTGTTTCTATTTACTTTTCAAAGTTAAACCAACCTTTGACACAAAGACCATTAAGGAAGAACCTCCCTCCATATTGGTAAAGATATTAACTTGATCTCAAAACAGTCCCACTGAACTTCCCCAGTGATTAACTGCTTACCAGAAAGGGAAAGATGTTCATTATCTATGCTTGAGAGAACTGTAATTGTTCAGAACGCTTATCAAAACAAAAACACATGGGCTGATTGCAAAGAGAAACTAATTGCTGCTTTGTGCTAATCCAGAGTAAGTTCAGTAAAGGAAAACATGAACAACCACTGCAAACTGATCACAAGCTCCACTATGGCTAGTCTGAGGAGTAAAACCACAGTGTTACTGCAGGCATATTGTCTAAGAAGCAAGAGGATTTGATATAGAAACCCACAAGTGAAGTCATTTGTCTACCTGTGTGCTTACTGTACCCATCTTCTTATCATGGCTTCTCACTGTGCTAACCTCTTACAGAACTGACATCCTGTTCTTCTCAAGAGAGATAAAATCTCAAGAAGACATCTCACACTTTACCCTGCAGCTGAAACACTGCACACCCTCATCTCCCAGCCCTGCACACCTGCATCTCCCAACACTGCCAAATCCTGTTGGGACCTTTGTGATGAGAACAGCTACAGTCACAGAGACTGCATGTGGAGTCTCCTCAGGAGCCCAGTGCAAGAGGGAGTGGTGGGGTGGGTGGGACACAGTTTCTCTGCAGTATCTTGAGTAGGGGAGTCAGAAGGAAAAGGATATTAAGAGGAAGGAGGAATTGGCCATGGGGAAGGCTTGCAGGTTACATCCATCTAGCAAATGCCAAGTATACATCCTACACCAGGATGGAAAAGGTAGAAATCTCAGCTATGAGTGTCAGTATGGAGCACACAGACAAGACCTTCTGTGTGACTCCTCTGTAAAACTACAGCAAGTTGTTTCACTGACACTGTGGCTTAAATCCAAAAGAGAAAGAATCAAAAGCTTTACCTCAGCTGCATCTTCTGTCATCAGGTCCGTACATCCAACCGAGTGTGGCCCCTTTCCTTCAGGAATTCTGTAAAATCTCTCAGTGCTGTTGGTCCACATTTCCATTGGTGCCTTCACTGGCAAACCTGGAGAAAAGCGCAAAGCAAATCAGGAGAGGGCCATGGCCTCTGTGACCAGATCACCCACCCTGAAACAAATCCAGTGCGCTGAAAATCCAGGAGTAAGAAATTCAAGATTGAGCCGATACATAAATCTGCTTTATGAGAATCAGAGAAATCCCGAATCACCAACCTGACCTGTTCTACTGGGGAATTTCCTTGGAGTATCCTGAATCCTAAGGATCAGACAGCACCGTGCACTTACAGAAAGGTGGGATGAAACCTTTGGCTGGGGAGGCCGCGGTGGCACTCGGGAGGTCTGCGGTGCTACGAACCGCACAGAGGGAGGATTTTGCGGCTCCTCAAGGAAAATCGGCCTATTCATCAGGAGCAGCGGGATGTCGCGGAGAAATACAACGCCGCTGCCATTTTTCCAGGAGGAATGACGAAGCCCGGGTTCGATCCCTGGAGAGACAAGGGCGGGCTGCCCGTGACGGAGCGGGTGTCGGGGCGGTGCGGCCGTACCTGGGGTGACCCCTCCGAGCCGGGCGGGCCCCGGGGATGCGCCGAGCGCGGGGGGAAGCAGCCGCATCCCGGGCTGGGCAGCAAGGAAGCCGCTCCGGCCGCGGGGATGGGCTCTATCCGCTGCCTTCTCCTTCGAGAAGGAGACWCGGGACCACTCCCAACCCACCGCCCCACTGGGCTCGGCCGCCCCGGGGCGGGACCCCCTCCCCGGCCGCTGTCAGCGGCTCCTCCCCGGAAGAACCGCGGTGTAGGCGGCCGCTCCTCCCCGGAAAGGCCCCTCGCAGCCGGCGGCGCGGCGGAGCCTGAATCCCGTATCTCGTCAAGATGGTGCGGAAACTGAAGTACCACGAGCAGAAGCTGCTGCGGCGGCTGGACCTGGTGAACTGGGAGGCGTCGGGCGGTAACCTGGCGGAGGTGCGGGCGCTGCGGCGGTACCGGCTGGGCCGGCGGGAGGACTACGTGCAGTACAAGGCGCTGGCCCGCTCCGTGCGCGCCCTGGCCCGGCGGCTCCGCGACCTGGGCCCGGACAGCGCCGCGTTCCGCTCCCGCTGCGCCGCCGCGCTGCTGGAGAAGCTGCACGGGCTGGGGCTGGTGAGCAGCCGGCAGTCGCTGGCCGTCTGCGAGAGCCTCTCGGCCGCCGCCTTCTGCCGCCGGCGCCTGCCCTGCCTGCTGGTGAAGCTGCGGATGGCGCAGAACCTGCGCCACGCCGTCACCTTCGTGGAGCAGGGGCACGTCCGCGTGGGGCCCGAGGTGGTCACAGACCCCGCGCTGCTCGTCCCCCGCGCCGTCGAGGATTTCATCACCTGGGTGGACGCCTCGCGCCTGCGGCAGAAGGTGCTCGACTACAACCAGGAGCGCGACGACTTCGACCTGGCTGCGTAGGGCTGCTCCGCGGGACATACACACGCTAGTGATGCCACCACTGGATATTCACCCACCCCTTCCAGGCGCACCTGGAAAGGGAGCCAGAAGGAAACTGCGCTTCCAGTGTGGTATTGCCCTCCTCCTGGCTCCCCTTTGCAGCTAATGGCTCCATTCATCCATGTGGAAAAAATTCCCTTTCACATCCACCACTTCAAGAATGCGTCCAGTGGCCCAGCTCCGTGATTGTCCCTAGTGTGTCCAGTGCCATCATCCCTGGCATGCCCAGCTCCATTGTCATCCAAGTGTCCCAGCTCCATCATTATCCCTGGCATGCCCAGCTCTGTGGTCATCCAAGTGTCCCAGCTCCATCATCATCCCTGGCATGCCCAGCTCTGTGGTCATCACAGCAACCCAGCTCCATTGTCCCAGCGTGCCCATCTCCATCCTTCTTACAGCCCAGCTCCATCGTCCCAGCGTGCCCATCTCCATCCTTCTTACAGCCCAGCTCCATCATCCCAGCGTGCCCATCTCCATCCTTCTTACAGCCCAGCTCCGTCGTCCTTACATCCCATAAAGCAAAAGTGCTTGGAAAAGTCTCTGCCTGATCGCAGGAGAGGATGTGGTTAGGTTTAAGTGCTTGGCAGCTAATACTAGCTGCTGGAAGGGGTTTTAAGCCTGGCCAAGTGGCTGATTTAAGACTGTTTGGCAGCTCAGCTGCTGTTTTTTGAGAGGTTGCCCTGCCAGTTCCTCCTTCAGCTGTTGGATGCACAGGAGCCAGAGTTGCTGCTTCTGGAAGGGTTTCCCCTTGATACCAAACAACGTGTATATAGGGAAAATGTGAGAATTGTTGGGGGTCAGCAGTAAACAAGGAGGCCAAATACTGCATTTCTGGAACTGTTAAAGCTTTAGCCAAATATGGAATAAAAAAAAAAAAGCCAACTTTATTTTCATGTGAAGATGTAAAGGGAAGTTTAATGTGCTGAATTCAGTGTCTTTGCTGTGTGGGTCTCCAGCTGACAATTAGGCATCATTTACAGAGCAGGATCTAACTGGGGAGGCATTGGAGCAAAAGCTGACCTAACCATAACTGCAAATCTGGGGGGAACTGTTGCATGTGGTACATTAGCCAGACAAAAACTGGTACTCAAGGGGAACCTTAGGCTTTCTGAGACTGTTGGGAACTTTGTTTCCCTTTCATTAAAAAAACAGAAAAACAAAAATAAAGTTTTTTTGTAAGTTGGTAGAGAAATGTGTGGACTATTTTATGATATAGTTTCTCTGAGAGTTTGTCCTGATTTTTAATTGTTCCACAAAGGCCCATTTGTCATTTTGTAGAACTTTTTTTTTTTAATTTGAGGTCTTTTATGTAACTTACATAACCTTTTCTTTTTTTGATAGCTGTAAGGCTATTACTGAATTCTAATGTGGTTTTTGTTAGCAGTGCTTTCTTTCCATTACCCAGGGCTATGAAAGGATTTGGCAGTAGGTTTAGGAGCAGAGCTCTGACTGCCCATTCCAAGTCCAAAGGGCTGGAGTTCAGCTGCCACTGAAGCTCTGGGTCTGTATGCTTTAATGTGGCTTTTCTAAACAGAAAGGTGTTCAAGTGAGGGATGGTTTTGAGGTTTCAGAAACTGTCATATTATGGCTGTTTTTTAAAAGGCAAACTAAATGTTAAAATTTCTACACATCTCATAAGCCAGCTGTATTAAGCAGAACATTAATTTATAAAGCAATAATAGATATTAAGAAAAGGACACCAAATGCACCTTGCTTATGGTAAGAAATACAAGTTGAAAACACATTTTGCACCTGAAGTCTGACTTTTAAACACCTTCCCAGCTTTCCTCTAGAACAATGTCATTATTTCTTGGGAAATTCGGAAGGTGCCCAATTCAGGTACAGGTAAAAATGGTGCTTTTACTCTTCTTTACTCTTTTGGGGGAACTTGAATAACAACACAGTGACTGTGCAGAGTGTTTTACTACTCATATGATAAACTGCTGCTCTGCCCAGTGTGTTCAGCCCTTGGAAGAACAGCAGAAAAGGAAATATCAAACCTCCAGCCTGTCAGCCTCCATAGTTTACATCATCAGCCCGTTCTTTTTGTATTAAACCAACTTTTCAACCTTCATCTGTGCACCTCCAGCATCTGCAGCAGAAGAGAAATGACCCAGCCCCCTGTAGGCTGTTAAGTTAAGCATTGGGAATTGATTTCCCTATAGATGCTGTGGGATAACAGCATCCATCAGCCCTGCTCTCCTCCTGTGGTACTGGAAATTAAATTCTTATGCTCTCTAAGAAATCAGGCTGTGGGTTTATATGTCTGTATGTGTTCTAAGTCTGGAGTGTCACAGCTGTGCTGGCTGCTGAGGCCTGAAATGAGCATCCTGCTCCTCAGTTTTTAACAGCTGGAGTCCTCACATGCCTCAGATGAGAGCTGGGTCCACTTCAAGCATGATAAACAGGTAAAATGGAAGTTCCAGCAGCATGTCCTCGTTCCTGATGGTGAATTCAGCCAGGGAGATGATGGCTTCCTGGTGTCTCATGGTGGTTTTGCCTTCAGTTTGTGGGTTTGAGTTTGTTTGCCAGAGCTGATGTGCTGTGGCTGCTGCAGGGCGGTTCCTGCAGCAGTTCCGGAGCTGGGGATTGAAAGGGCACAGGAAGCAGCTCCGACAGCCTTTCCCAACACTTGGATAAACACAGAGGCTTTTTTTAAATTCCAAGGCTGGATCCAATGTCAGTATAAATCAGCACGAGCTTCCATAGGTCTGTGTGAACTAGCATGAGGAGATGATCCAGCATGGAGCTTTTCTGGGCCAAATCCTGCAAACTCCCCTCCAGTGCTCCAGGGATTTCCAGTGGGAGAGCTTATGCATGTGGGAGCAGCAGGATGGGGTCCTGGGTGTCACTGTGCTACTTCCCAGCACTTTCTGAAGTGGGCTTGCTGTTCCTGAGGGGGCCCGACATCTCCATGAATCTTCTGGGAAGTTGCTTGTGCAGGAGGACAGAGGATGGTGGTGCTGGTGTTGGAGCAGGCTCTCCTGACAAAACCTGATCATTGTGCCTGACAAAAGTCAGTGTGCACAAAAGTCAGGCACCAGTGTGCCTGACAAAACCTGATCATTGTCACCTTGACAAGTGTCTGTCCCAGCAGCTGAGGGCTGCAGAGGTGTCAGCTTCTCCAGCAAGGGAGGAAAGGGCTTCAGGGGGCTCTGGGAAAGGTGAAAGCCATTGGCAAATGGTGAGCAGTTCCCAAGCAGGAGCGCTCACTTGGGTAGTGGGCAGCTGGAAGGGAGGTTTTACCAGGGCCTACGGTTTTAGATTTGGGGTTTGGCTTTTTTTTCCTTTTTATTTTTTCTCCTTTGTTGTTTTTTTTCTCCTGACCTTGTCTTTTCCTTTATTTGAAGGCTGCCAAAGCGGGGGAGCTGAGCCTGAGGAATGTGAGGGAGCTGAAGGAAAGAGCCCTTCACACTGGCGCCTTTTGTGTTGCAGAGTGTAAAAGGCTGAGGCTGTCACTGAAATGCTAATGTGTGTTTTTTTCACTGATCTGAGCCACTTATTTTCCCAGTAAACAAGCATGCTGCATGTTTTAAAGGCTGCTTCCATGCAACATCTTGATGTGGCTTAGTGCTGACCTCAGTAATTCAGTGACAGCACATCACCATGAGCACAGAGGCTGGGGAAGGTCAGTACATCCCCCTTCTCAAGATCAGAAATGGAGACGGAGAGAACCAAATGTGGAGCTGGGCAATTCCTAATATTTCATGTGAGGGTCCTGCATCCTGAGTTAGGCCATGGCCTTACAGCCTCATCTCAGGGCATTTTCCCATGCTCATCTCAGTAGCACTCCCCAGTATGATATTCCACAGTGGTTGAAGGTGTCACTGTCCCCTTCTTGAGCTCTGATTAATCTGTTTTAAGGACATCCCCTGCCTGATTTGGCACTGCAGATTGAACCAAAGAGCCAATTCTCATCACCAGGGCATGGGATCACCTTAAGTCCCTACCCCAGATACCAAAACATTTCAACACTCACAGGGTCTGGGGGAAAAAGCACACATAAGCACTATGACAGCATTTACCTGAGAGCCCCAGCTCTTGTCCTTGCTTTTAAATACCTCATTTTAAGGACTGAAAAAACTTGTTACCCTTTGCTTGCTGGTTTGGGCCTGCAGCAGGACTTGGGTGGTGAGAAACCTGTCTGCTGTGTGGTTGGGGCATAGGGATGTCAGGTGGAAGCAGCAGAAAGCAGCTCTGCAGTCAGCAGGAAGAGGCACTTGGGTTCAGTCTTTCCATAAACTGTGGAGTTTCTGGATCCAATAGTTAAATCCAAGTGTTTGTCCCACAGCAGGAGCATCCCCTATCACTTCTCTGCAAGCACTGGAGAACAGCCCCTTCCTGCATCATATTAGCTGATTTTGAAGAGATAGAATGTTTCACTCCCAGCAGGCAGAGAAAGGGAGGCCACCCACTAATAACATCGGAGATGGGATTGGTGTATCCTCTGTTTCCTGAGCTGCCTCTTAGAGGATCTTATTTGTAAGTCACAACAGCTTCTGGGCTGCTCTAAACATGTTAGTGGGTTGGTAAATGCAAGCCCAGGCAGCACCACCACCCCTGGTCCCTCCCTGGAGGAGCCACCACCTGCTGCTCCTGGAGAGGCTTGGATGGTTGTGTCACAGGGTAAAGTACTGTGGCAGTACACAGGGTAAAGTACAGGCAGGCTGTCCTGACGTCTGCCAGTCTACCACCTCACCACTGAGTTCATCGAGCTTAAAACACATCAAGAAAACCACATCTTAAAATCACCATCCCTCTCCCCACCAGCTCCAACAGCAGTTGGGGTGCAGGGTCCCTTGCAGGTATCGGGATGCTGGGTGTGTGGGAGGTGAATGCTGTGCTGGCAGAGCACCCAAAACCTCCAGCTGTGTCCCTCTCAACCTCCCAGAAGTATTTAGGCGGGCAAGGACGCTGGAGGTCACCCAGTCCAAGCCCCTGCTCAAAGCAGGACACGCCTCGGGTCTGCACATCTCAGACCCTCGCTGTGTATTAACTTTTCCCCTTCCATCTAGTCTGAGTTTCCTCTGCTGCAGCCCAGTACTGCTGCTTCCCATCGCCAGGCTGGGCACGGCCGTGTCAGGAGGTGGGATACTTTTCCCCACCGGAAAATTCGCCCTACACTCAACGGCGAAGGGGGACGTCCACCGGAGTGAATCCCACCCCTCCGCAGGGACGCACAGGGATTTGGGGCCAGATACGGGGCTGGAAGGGAGGAACTGGAGAAACGCAATCCCTCGACGACTGGGAACAGGCTTCCTGCATGAGCCGGCTGACCCCGGGGAGCGGGGAGCGCTGATAACCTGTGTGAAAGGCTGCGCAGCAACCACCCAGCTCTTTAAAATCCCCTTCACGTCACCGTCGCTCCTCCCCGTGCTCTCCCCAGACCCTTTTTTTGCCCTCGAGCAGCGCCTGGTGCTTCCCATACCTGGTGTGCGGTGTCCCGGTCGCCCTGTGCTCCCGTCCCGCCGTCCAGAGGAGCAGGACGGCCACCCAGAGCCCTGCGGAGCCAGGGGAGCGGCGGCTGCTCCCACAGGAGGACGTCTGTCCCGCAGGCAGAGCCACTGCCGGGCTCTGCCCGAAGGGGAGGGACCAAACTTTGCCTTAGTTTTCAGCTGAGACAATCTTCCCGGGAGAAATCTCCCCTGGGCCTGGAAAACAAGTTTCTGGCGCGGGGCCATCCCAAGCAAAGACTGCGCGTCCCGGCGGATCCCGCGGCCGCCGAGGTGCCGGGCTGTGCCTCCGTGTGGCAGGGACGGGATCATATGTATGGATTCTGGATGTCCCGGCGGTGCTGCCGAGCGTGGCGGAGTGGGGCTGCGTCGAGCACCAGGAACCCCGAGAGAAAATTCCCCCGGATGGGTTGCAACATCCCGCGGAGAAGCTGTGGCTGGACGAGGAGGGGGGACCAGCTGCGGGGGAACGCTTTGCCTCAAGGTCGCTCAGTAAAAGGCCGAATCTTTTCCTCTGGCCTTAGGAAAAGGGGGTAATCACCCTCTAGGGAAGCATATCCCGCTTCTGAGTACAACATCTGGAGCGGTTTAAAGCAGATTGAGCACAGGTCCCTACTGGCGGGGCAGATCTGCACTCACCCCCCCTTTACAGAGCCCTGGCATTTGCCCCCTCGGTAACACTGAATTCAGGGAATTAACCCTAAAACCAGCACCAATAATAACAGATTATTTTATAAGGGATGAGCAGCTATTAAACGGCCATATGAGCTTCAAAGGAAGCAGCAGGGGAGGAGGGGAGGTAAAATTTGGCTTGGCCTAAATTGCTTATGGATCTGTCCCATGGACTGTCCCCTTGGAGAGCTGGTGAGCTCTTGGAGTGGGATCAGTGGCTTGTCTTCCTCTCCCTTTCTCTCTGAAGCTGGAAAAGAATAAGCAAGTGGTATGAAAAGGTCCAAGAGTTTGGTTTTTTCCCTGTACTTTGGTCCAGCCCTCATTTCAGTGATGGGCTGGATGCATTAAAATGTGACATTTTCAGGATAGATTTAATGTTGTTGAAATCCTGGAGGACAGCTCAGAACATCTCTGCTTAATCTAAAGGAACAGGTTCTTCAAGATTAGTGAGAGGCAATGAGGAGGAGGCAGCGCACAAGTGGTTGAAGTAACCACTAGTTACTTCAAGTAACAAGGCATGTCAAAGCCAATACATCAGTGGCCCACTAGGAGCTCCAGAATTTATTTTATTTTTTAATATGTTCAGATATTCCCAGACATGCAGGAGTCAAGCTCAGTAGAAGACAAGTATGAGTCTTTTTTTTTGGATCTTGTCTGCACAGTCCAACCACCTAAGTCTGAAGCAGGCTGTGAATCCCTCTGACCTTTATACTTCATCTTTTTCTTGCAAAAAATCAGAGTGGAGATGATTCTGTGTCCTTCCAGCCTGGACCTGGGAAGTGATTGGTATGTTTATGGGAGTTGAGAGCAGATAAATGGCCCAATCCATCTCTGGCTCAGGATGTAGCCCTTAGGATTGCAAACCTTCCCTCACAATCAGCCTCTGCAAGCTCTGATGTTGGTCCTTTCCAACATGCTGAACATGAAAATCACACTCTTTTCAAAACTGTGAAAATTTCTCCATGAAGTAAATGCAATGCAGAAGCTGCAGCAAACCCTAAAATGCTTCTGGTTTATCAGGGCAACAGGACTAATTAGCTTAAGCTCAGCTATTAATATGGAAATATAAAAGTTTTCTCCCCATTGATTTGACCAGACTGGAGAAAATATTGTAGTTTCCGTTCTCAGGATGATGAAGTACCTAGTGATCCTTGCAATCTGCTTAGATGTCAGCAAAGCAGCTGGGAAATACCCCCTAGCACAGGTATAATTATTGAAATCCAAAGCGTTGCAGGGACTGGAGATCTGCTTGATGGGGGTCTATTGAATGGGACTGGTGATGAGAATTTTAAGCAATGGGCTCAGTTATTTTCTAGAATCATAGAATGGTCTGGAAGGGACCTTAAAGGTCATCCACACCCCCTGCCATGGGCAGGGACACCTTCCACTAGATCAGGTTACTCGAAGCCCCATCCTACCTGGCCTTGGACACTTCCAGGGATGGGGCAGCCACAGCTTCTCTGGGCAACCTGTGCCAGTGCCTCACCACTTTCACAGCCAAAAATTTCTTCCTAACATCTAATCTAAATTTCTCCTCCTTTAGTTTAAGTCCATTCCCCCTTGCCCTATCACTGTCTGCCCATCACTTTTTCTGTAGGTTTCATTCTTATTATTATTAGCCCTTATTATTATTTGCGCCAAAGAACATCAGAGAAAATACTTGCAGTCGTTTCTGTTGTTGCAATAAAATGCTACCAGTAACAGATCTGCAGCACTGGCAAGGGAGGAGCCAGTTTCCATGGTTAGTGAGCACAACAGACCCGTGGCAAATATTCACTGTGAGCTGGATTTTAGCAGCAACTCCCTTCAGAAAGGCTTTAGATACAAGTCCTTTATATAAGTCCTTTATATAAAGGGCTGCCCTTGGCTCCATATTTCCATGACCACAGACCAAATGTCACTATCAGTCTGTGATCACCGGTTTGAAGATAAATTATAATTACTTTTCCTCTTTCATTCCTTTTCCCTTATTTTTGTTAAATTCTGGTTTCTCACAGTTCCTGTCTCATTTTTAATCCAGGTGCTGCTTGATCTATTAAAACAGCCCTGAGAGGAGCTGATACATCAGTGAACATCCACCAAACACCTGTTGCTCAGTTACCAGGCACCTTTCTGAAGGGTGCAGCATGACAGAGCTCCACGAAGCCGTGGCTTTGGGGGACTACGACCTGGTGGAAAAGATTTTGAAGGCAGGACGCTGCGACCCAAACCACAAGGATGTCGACTGGCACGACAGGACCCCACTGCACTGGGCTGCTGCCAAAGGTGAGGGCACCCCAGCTCTGTTACCTCTGCTAACCAGCGTCATAAAAGGTGATGCTGGTTGTAATTATACATATGCTGGAAATAATCACAGCTTGTATTTGGTAGTTTTGTCCTTAATGAGCAAAAAAAAAAAAAAAAAAAAAAAATGCCAATTTAAGTGGGAACTTTGCCTACAAAATAATTCATGGGATTGCCGTCGAAGTGATTTTTAACTTTTTTTTCTTTCATCACATGAAAATTTGCAATTTACATGGTAGGTACATAGAGCATGGCTCTTGTCCCCCACTTTACTTTTCTAAGAGGTGACTCCATACAGTGCAAAGTTATTTCTCATGTACACCTGTGTGAGTGAGCAGAAAGTAAAACCCACTGTATTTGTATCAGATGTTTATCAAACCCAGTAGAACAAAATAACTGTGTTTTACATTGCTTTCCTTTTTTCTCACCTGCTTGAGTAAACAAGGCAGGACCAGAGGTGTTTGCAGCTCCCATTTGGTCTTTCTCCTTCAGAAGTGTCTGTTAAAATCAAATATCCCTTTACATCTCAAAAAAGAGATGATGCAACAATACATA
Source organism: Manacus vitellinus (assembly GCF_001715985.3). Classification (NCBI taxonomy): domain Eukaryota; kingdom Metazoa; phylum Chordata; class Aves; order Passeriformes; family Pipridae; genus Manacus; species Manacus vitellinus. The sequence goes on from NW_021938895.1 coordinate 2,509,340, forward strand.
ATGTATAATTGTACACTGTGTAAAATGGGAAGCTGAACCTCTGTTCCTCTATGCTGCAGTGTTTGTTACATGTTGGGATCTCATGTCATGCAATCTGTCTTTACTCAGAAATTAAGTGTATAATTTGCTGTTTGAAACTTGAGACCATGTTTTTCTTTTGCCCTCATGGATTATTATGCATTTAGGCATCAGCAAAGGGAACAGAGCTACTTAAGAAAATGAGAGACTAACATTGCCTAGAGGCCATTGGGAATGATCTAGCTCAGTCAAGGCAGTGTGAAGTGGGCTAGAAATAACTTTTTTTGCTTCTTTAAGCAATTCCCCAGGTTAGAAAAATGAGAAGGTGAATGAAAACAAGTATTTTCTCTACCTCCTATCCAACAAACCTTTGTTTTAGTAAAGCTGTTCACAGGTTTTCCCATTCTTTATGTTTAAATTTTATACTGCAATGAACTAAAAAGCAAAATGTAACAAAGAAATAGTCAATTGGTCAATGACTAATTGCTGTTCAGAAATTAGAAAGCTTTTTGATCTAATAGTTGTTTTTGTTGTAAAGTTCTTCTGGAAGCAGTCTAGTTTGGGAAAAAACAACCAGCATTTTCTATTGAGTATCATTCATATGATAATAGAAATGGTCGGGTCGTGGGTAAAAATCCATGGCTGAGGGAATTATGATCAACTGTGCGTGACTGTCTCCTGCATCCCGAAGGTACAAATTCTGATGCAGTTGCATTTTCTCTCCTCGTTTTGCTGCCCACCTCAAGGGCGGTCGGATCTGGTCAAGCTCCTGGTGGATCACGGCGCCCGGCATTGCCTGCGGAGCGACGTGGGCTGGACTCCGGCTCACTTTGCCGCCGAGTCGGGGAGGCTGAGGGTGCTCCGCACCCTCCATTCCCTGCACGCCGCCATGGATGCAGCCGACCTCTTTGGCGACACTCCCAAGAGGCTTGCAGAAATCTACGGTCACCAGGACTGCTCCAAGTTCTTGGAGAAGTGAGTAGTGAGGGCAGGTCCCGCTGCGGCAGTGGATGGGGCTCCAGCAATGAAAATTAAACAAACTGTCCTATAAAGCAACAGAACAAACACAGGGTGTTACTTATCTGTCCACCTAAAGCCTGTTGTAGCCGTCAAGCACGAGCAGTAGGAGATAAGCAAACACGGGTCTGTCACAGGGAAGTCATTTAGAAGAAATTCTTTTGTTCCACTGCCTCCTGCGGTTTGCCTTGGTATGTTTTCAAAAGCGTTACCGCTGGTGACATCATTGTTTTTGTAAGGGTGTTACAGAGAGATTGTTAAGCAACAGAAATGAGAGCAACAGCTGGCAAAGATTAACCCCTTAGAGAGTGGTGAATACTGAAGACACAGGTTGAATTGTTTAAGAGCAGCCCTTCAGCAGTTGTATATGTATATATATGTATATCATCTGGCTTTTCTTATAGTGAAGAAAAGAACTGTTGTATTTTTTACATAATTATTGAAAATTAGACCATTTGATCTGTTAGTAGGATGGCCACATATTACTCCCAAATTTTGGGAAACTCCTTACTGCCTTAACTGTTTACAGTTAGCACTGTGGCACCACTTGCCATGAGAAATATGCTTTTAGAGGATTCCCAATTACCATTCCTGTTTTTCAGCCACAGGTTTGGCTCACAGATATTTTCATCCTTGCAAAGCTGTTTCCCTGGATTAAGATGCTGCACTCCAGAGGTTTGAGCTGTGTCCCATACCTGCATCTCTCTCAAGCAGTGGGACGGATCACCAGAGGCCAACCAGCTTGTTCAGTGCAAACCACAGTCCCACACACTACTTGGTGTTTAAATACACTGCCCGTGAAACCTGCACAAGCAAAAGCCTGGAATGCTGAGAGCTCCCTAAATCTTTTTCTTCCCTGGGTTTTTCTGTTAATTTACAGTCCCACCATAGTCCTTTACTGGCATCTCTTTTACCACTGCCACAGTTTCAAGACTACTTTGGCACCATGTATATCCTGGATTTTTTTTTGTAGACAAATATCTAACTCAAAGTCTCCAGCTTGCCAGTGCAGCACAAGAGTTGCCAAGTTAAAAATCAGGCATGGTGATTGGGCAAATGTCTGAGGAGGCCAGTGCCTACCAAGTGCCACTTTTCTTTAGTCCACATAAACCTTTCTGTAGGTGCTGCTGTCCTTTAGCTGTACTTCTACAGCTTCTTGTTTCCTCTGTTAGGTTTCCATGCCCACCTTTTATCTTCACACAGCATCAGTGTTCTGCCATAGGAAAAGACACCCAAACTGTGCAAAATCCCCCTGTACAAAGCCCAGAAAACTTTCTAGGGCAGCCACAGGTTCCAGTTTCTAAGCTCTGGCTATTATGAAAGCTGCTGGAACCTTTGCATTTTACCTGCCCATCCAACACAGAATCATAGAATGTTTGAGAGGGACCTTAAAGCTCATCTCATTCCAACCCTCTGCCATGGGCAGGGGCACCTTTCACTAGACCAGGTTGCTTCAAGGCACATCCAGCCTGGCCTTGAACCCTGCCAGGGACACCTTAGAGCTAAAGCTGTGCTATATTTGGAGCTGACATGTGGAAACCCTCACTATTCACCACCTTCCTTCCACACAGAAGTATCAGCTCTTCTTACCCTCAGACATTCAGTTTAAAGACATTTAAACAACGAGCAGCTGTTACCTAAGCTTTGCTAAGTAGGGTCTTAACTGCCGAGACCCTGGCTTTGTAGTAAAGCTCAGGTTTGCCAGACCTTTGAGAATGGGGCACTATGTTCCAGTGGAGTTTCTCTTTATACTGTTCTCAGCTCTTGACATGCTTAGTTTCTATACCAGCGCAGGTAAATGTGAGAGTGAAAGTCTGCAGGCTTCTCTCCTTTGGTGAATCATTTATAGCAATTACTTGCCTATTCAATGCTGTCCTTTTTGCATTAACCTCACCAGTAATTCCTGTCCAATCTGCAGCATTTGCTGGGCACTTGGTTGTGCACGAGGGCCATGACAGTGAGGTGACAGCAAGGGTAGGGGAATTGCCTGGATGATCCCAATGGGCGATGCCCGTGGCAGGCAGAGGCTCCTGGGAGAATGACTGACAAGTTGATTGACAGGATGATTGACATCCTGGTCTGAGATACCTTAGCAACAGCCTAGGGCAACTCAGGTAGCTGATGAAGGGTTTTCTGAGGTGAATGACTGATTTAAGCTGGAAAATGTGCCTTTCAGAGCCATATACTGGCCTGACTCACCCCACAGCGGCATGGCTCATCTATGAGCATGGCTGAGAGAACTTACCTGGGAAGATGCTTTGAATGCCCATGCCTAGGACATTTTATAAGGCACACAAAGCCTGTGCAGTCACCTCACAGCCATAACACAGCCTGTGGGCAGCCAAGAGTTTATCACTGTTACTCAGGAACACTTTTTTTAAGCCCAACCACTGTAACTTACAACTGCAATGGCTTCACCTCCTCATACCACCAACCTTGGAGCTGGAATGGCTGGCATTTGTAGTATAATTTTGATTACCTTCGGCTCCTTTAGATGTGCAGAAGGTCCTAGAGGTGGTCAGGTAGTGTCAGCTGCTGGGCAGTACCAACGTGTGCTGCAGTCACAGAATTAAGTGTGTGCCTGCACATAATGCTGCACAGCACAGAGCAGGTCTGCACTCCACTCGTGGTGTCTGTGGTATATAAATATGAGGAATATTTTGTCAGTTTTGGGTATTTGCTTGTCATGCAAAAAGAGAGAAAAGGCAGGTTTTCCATTTTTAAATTTGAGGGTCTGTGCCAAATGCAGGGCTGATGAGCATGTCTAAACAGGGCTATGAGTATCCAAATCCTTCCTAAATCCTAATTCAGCCCCATCTAGCACTACCATGACCCTTGAACGCTGTGTGTCTGTTCCCAGGTGTTGCCAGCTGCATGAACTACCTGCCTGCCCAGGCTGGGCCACTGCTCTGTGCTGAGGACTCTTTGCATTCACATGGAAATATTACATGTATCAACATGGAAATATTATTAACATGCAAATATTGGGAATATTTTGCTACCAAGTATCCGTACAACTCACTGAGGTTTGCATGGACATGCAAAGGTTAGGAAACAACCTTCAAAACAGCTACTTCTGAATAACAAACACATATTTTGCATCAGATTTGTTTTGCATGAAAAGGGCTTTACCCTGGTTGCTGCGAGAGCTGCCAAGGATGGTGCTGAGCTGGCACAGACACCCACAGCCTGTGCCTGCTGCCAGCCTCTCTACAAAGTGCCAAGTGTTGAACCTGCACCAAAGGCTCCTTCTATCTGAGCCCAAAGCATATGTTCATACTCACGTGTGTATAGGTACATACATATCTAAGTCTACAGAAAGATGTTTCTTGCCCTTGGTAGCAGATAGTTAATAGGAGAAAATAAAGATAGTTCAGTTCAAAGGGACCTGCCACAATCATTTGGTCCTATGGCCTGACCACTTCAGTGCTCACCAAAAGTTAAAGCATGTTATTAGGGGCATTTTCCAAATGCCTCTTAAACACCGGCAGGCTTAGGGCCTCAACAATCTCTCTCAAACACAGACTCTGTGGAGACCTTAGATCACCTTTCAGTACCTGAAGAGAGCCTACAACAGAGCTGGAGAGGGACTTTTGACAAGGGCATGGAGTGAGAGGACAAGGGGGAATGGCCTAGCTAAGTAGGGTTGGATTAGATACTACGAAGAAATTCTTCACTGTGAAGGTGGGTGGTAAAGGCCCTGGCACAGGTTGCCCAGAGAAGCTGTTCTCTGAAAGTGTTCAAGACCAGGCTGGATGGGGCTTGGAGCAACCTGATCTAGTGAAAGGTGTCCCTGCCCATGGCAGCAGGTTGGAACGAGATGATCTTTAAGGTCCCTTCCAACCCAAACCATTCTATCATTCTCTGACGTAGTAAGCTTATGTGATGAAGCTCATCAGTGTGAAGGCGCTGGCTTTGCTTCCTGCTCTCAGCTGGGATAGCATTTCACTGATGTGACAGAGCTGTTCTTTCACAGAAAAAAGTATTTTTTTCCTGATACTTGATGATGTGTTTCTGATAGAGCTGCATAAATCCTGAGTGCCTACAAAATCAGAGCTCTGCAGTAGGAGGAAAGGGTTTGCCTTCTCTTGGACAAGACTTACACTTGGAATTTCCATGTCCAGATCCTGACAGTGATGGGGCCCAGGGGGGGTCTTTGTGAGGAGAGGTTGGGGCTGCACCATGCCAGGCACAATGCAGGGTTTTCTCAAGTGTTACTGGCAGCAGGTGTTTAACCAGACTGAGGCACAATCCTGGAGATGGACTCTGGAGATGGTGCCTCATGAACAACCTGGAGATGTGACTGTGCTGTGCTCACTCTTGTTTTCTCGCGCAGGGCAGAGGTGGAGAGCAGAAACTACCGCACGACAGCTGCAATGAAAGGAATCCCCTTAGACCAGAGAGATGAAGACTGGGAACACAAGAAAGAGGAGCTTGGGAGAAACCCACCATGTTTTTGGGAGAACTGCACAACCTCTGCTCCAAAGAAAAATGGGAAAAAAAAGGGGAAGCAGTAGTTTGTCCTGTCTGTTTGGTGCCTCTGAGCATGTGAAATGCAGAGCAAAGGCACTGGCAGATCTCAGGTGAATCTGCAGGGTGAAATACACATGAATGGGGGAAGCAAATGCCCACAAGGATGTGTCCTTGAGATATACTGCAAACAACATCCTTAACAGGGAAGAGGTAGAAGTGCTTCTGTCTTTCTGTGTGTCTCTATGTATCAGATTTCAAATATCAAAAAACAGCAGAATATGTTTAAATATACCAATACTCTAAATCACTGGAATGTTTAAAGTTATTGAGATGACCAGCAGTTACTCATATTGTGAGGGAGGGAAATGGTTTTGGTCCTACCTGAATCACAAAAGCATCTGAGATTGTGGTTCTCCTTGCTCTGCTGATATCTATGGTCTTTCCTTGTTTTCTTCTGATCCTGCATCAACCAGGAGGTACTACAGGTGCCTGTGACCTCTGGTGTTGCCTCTCCCTTTTCTCAGTCGTGGGGTGTAGTTGCTTCTTCTGGCTGAAGTTGAGATGTTGATCTTGAACTTTCACTGGACACATGGGTCCAACAGCCTGAATCTCCCATTCCTATCCCAGCAAAAGGGAAAATGTGCTCCTCCTTACTGCTTTCAGAGATCTGTGACTTCCAAGAGTGTTGGAACACTGCCTTATTTTCAGCAGTACTCCCAACTATTTTTATATCTCTGCCTTTAGGAATGCTGTGAAACTGGTCCTGAGCTGTGCCTTTGATCATCAACACTTCCCATGGCAAAAGCATTTTTAACTGTTTAACTTCTCAATCACAGAAACTTGGAATGTGACCCAAAGCAGTTTTCCATACCCTGCCAGCACTGGGCAGCCCCTCCCATTGAGCTGTGACATGTCTTCTGGGTCAGCTTCCCCAGGCTGGGCACATCAGTGCATCTCTCCATGTGGGCTGTGCACTGTGGCTGTGCTGGTGGATAACGTGTCCCCTCCAGGTGCAGCTGAGTGGGGCTGGTGCACAGGGCAGTGATGCTGTGCTGGGTGTCATGTTCTCAGGGCTTTCCTGGAGATGGCAGAAGGTATCTGCAGTGTGGTTTGCTGGGGCTGCCTTGTTTTGTGTGGTGCTGACATTGGCAAGATGCTGGTTTTGCCTGCTGCGTGTTGTGGTATGTGAGGTTGTGAGGGATGATGTTGCATGGGAAGTAGGGAATCAGATGGGTCTTCCAGGGTCTTGTGAAATCAATTGGAACTGTCCTGTTAAAGGGCGAAGTGCACAAGCAACACAAGGGAGAGAAGGGAGGTGTGTTGGTGCCTGTCCTTTCAAGGCCTTTCAGTGGGGAGATGTGTCCAGATGAGATTTTTAAGATTCACCTCAGGACTTGAGCTGGTGAGAGAAATGACCAATTCAGGTTCTGCTCAGTTCATGCTGGAACTATTTCATGTTTAGAGGACCTGCTGTGGAGGGTTGACCTTGGGCAGCTGCCAGCCCCCCACCCAGCTGCTCCTTCAAACTCACCCATACACAGGGCAGGCATGGAAGAGCTCATGGGTCAAGATAAAGGCAGGGGGAACACTCACTCATTTGTTATTTTGTCATGACAAAACAGACTCGAATTGGGGAAAATGAACTGAATTTATTTCCTATTGAAAACAGAGTAGGATGATGAGGAACAAACACAAAACTAGAAACAGATGTCTCCAATCCCCCTGTTCATCCCAGACTCAACTCCACTCTGTCATTTCCAGCTTCTCCACTTCCTCTCCGTCAGCAGCACAGGGGGAAGGAGAATGGGGATTGCAGTCAGTTCATAATGTGTTGTCTTGTCCACTCCTTCCTTCTCATGGTCTTCCCCTGATCCAGCACAAATCCTATTTCGTGGTTATTTTACTGGGCCAGTGTCCATTTGGAAAAGTCAGTCTCACCTACAAGTAAAAGCAGAGCAGGAGAGCAGTCACACAGAGCAGGGCAATCCTGTTCTTGCAGGAAGTGGGGCAGAGAGGACCCCTGGTGTGGGCAGTGGGCTCTGCACCCACCTGTGCCCCCCACGGCCATTCCTGCATCACTGTTTGTGTGTCAGTGACCACCTGTGGAGAGTGACAGGGATCAACGTGTTCACACATCAGTTATCAACCACTGCCCAACAGTTATACAGCTCATCATATTACACTAGAACAGCAGAAAGTAACGTAAACTAAAACAGAGATAAACCTGTTGTTATTTTGGTTGTTTCAGTCAGCAAATACTAAAGTGTTTGAGGAAAGTTTGCAGTATTGTTATTGCCCTTCTGTAACCAGCCCATGTACCAGGTCTAAATAAATTTTTTATTGGCAATAATTTAACTCAAAGAATTACCTGGATGAAATTGTAATTGAAAATATTTTATTTAAGCCACACTATTTTAGTTCATAGGATTTGAATGATATCTTCTTAATCTCAGTGATAAAGACTGAACATCTGTATGATCTACATTGCCTGGAGAGTTGCATGAGAGATTAAATGACTCCCTTTCTAGAATGAAATATCGACATTTTGCAAGTGCTACAGCAGTTTTTTACAGTTCCTACCTCATGCAAGCCTTGAACGTCACAGAGAGCAGAATCCTTAGCAATGTCTTTTCCAGTTTGGGATTGCCAAAAATGAGAATAAGTGAATGAGCACCCGGAAAAGCGTATTGAAATACTAAAATGAGAAACGTCACAGGACTTCCCTTCCTCGTGGCATAAACCAGTGTCAAGATCAAAGATGCAAAGTTGATGCTGTACATTACAAAAAAGGAGAGAATGGATTTCATAGCTTTGATGTGGGCATCCATGCTGAGGTCCTTCATGGAGTTTGTCTGCATGTTGTGTTTGTGTTTCCAGAGGGAAAAGAGAAGGAGAAGGGCAGAAAAGGTGACTGCCATGAATGAAACAGCATATCCAAAGCCAGCAATAAAAAAAGAAGGGAAAAAATGTTTATCCATTTTGATACTTGCTTTCCAAAAATTACCTCGTCCAGTGGAATTGCGGTTGTTACAGTGCGGTTTATTAGCGATATCATAGACAATGATGCCAATAACCAGGGAGAAAAGCACTGACCCCAACAAGAGCCAGGGCACAATCCTGTCAATTTTTACTTTCAGGTAGATGAAGAAGCTGTTCCTGAAATTGGCAATTTTTATGCAATAAAAAACACAAAGACAGGCTGAAAACCACAGACTGGAATAACTTAAAAAGCTCTGAATAGATGCAACTAGTTGAAGTGTGGGTTGAACATACAGGAAATGGGGATAAATTATTGAAAGAAAGAAATATACCCATGAGATGCACAAATACCAAAACCGGGAGCATCCCAGTAACAGCAAGATCTTCTCATTAGAGTTCAAGGTTTTCTTCTTGACCCAAGCCATGCAAATCACAGAAACAATGAAAGCATTTATCCACATGCCAGCAAACGCCTCAAGGGTCACTATAGCCACAGCTGTGGCATCATATGAAGTGATATTGAACTGTTCTTGAGAGTGACAAGCTTCCATCCTGGGAGCTGGGAGCAGTGCTGTGCTGGACAAGGGGCTGTTGCACCAATGCCAAACACAGGTCAGCGGCTGCTGTTGCCTGAGTGTCAGGTCTGGAAAGAGGAGCTTTATAGAGCTGCTGGTGGGGGGGATTTTGGTGCCACTGGTCTTGAGAGCAGGGCAGGTGCAGGGATGTAAATGTGCTGGGTATCCCCTTACCTGGTGTCAGTGTCAGTTTGCAGGATTTGCATGTTGGTTCAGGAGGGCTGTGTTGGGTGGCACAAAGAGCGGAGAGGTTTTTGTGCTGTGGACAGCGTGGTGATTCTGTGACTGACCCATTTTGATCCCTGTGAGGCTTCAGGATCTGGACTTTTCTGTGCTTCAGTCAACTACAATGAGCAAATTAGTTTTGTCTGCAGTCATTCAAAAATATTATTTCTTTTCATAGTTTTTATATTGTTGGATGTTAGCGTATTGCCTTGAGAGAATTTTCATTTTCTGATATTGCCTGTTTTCTTCTTTATCCTTTACTCTGAATTTCCTCTTGTTTTGCTGAAAAAACCACAATAAATGGTGTAGGTGGCTTTTTTTGCTTGTTTGTTTGTTTTCCTTCTTTCTTTCTTCTTCTCTCTAGATGTATATGAGAAGAATAGATGTTATGTGTAATACAACAGGTCTGAAGATGAAGTGTCTCTGATGGGATTGTGCTTGTACAGGGAAATTAAATGAAGATATTACACCAAAAGGACCATACCGGGACTGGAGTTTGTGTTCAGTTCTACTTGGAGAATCTCACACCTTTAAAAAAATAAGGATGTAAATCAGAGTCTCAAATGCTGGGTTTTTAAAGCAGGAAGATGTTGGTCAGGCGCTTGAAATACAGATGTCTGCTTTTAATTCAAATCCATGCTCTCCAGCACCACTTGAGAAGGGGAAAGAATCTCTCCGTTTTTCATCTACCAGCCACTTTTGGATGCCCTTTTTGCATCTCATGTAGCACCAGACCCGTGTGTTTCTGCATCAGAAGAATTGGATCAGACTGAATTGCTTCCACCTGAACTTGGTTCAGGCTGAACCTCTTCCCTCTCCACAATCCTTGTCTTTCTCCTTTATATGGGAAATCCCAGATGAGTAGCCTAACTAGTTAGTTCACTAACTACTTAGGCTCTTAGTCCTGCAGTTTCTACTGGGGGAATCCATTGCATCCATAACTAAACTTTAATGCTCAGAAGGCCACAATTGGTTCAGGATGCAATCCTGAGAAACAGAATAAAAATCTCCTCTGGGCAGGTATTATAAACTTTATATGGAAATCTTAATTCAACCCCAAATCCTCCTTAGACAGAGAAGGAGGACTAGCATTTTATAAAGTGGCATTAGTTATTTGTTTACTTGTTTCTGGGCAGTTGCTGTTTAAAGAGAGATGGGTTGGTTGGTGTGAGGCAGCCTGAGAGATTGTGTGGTGTTTGGGAAAGGAGATATTACAGTGGTTGAGAGGTTGCTCTGGCCTAAATGGTTGTTTCTCGCATTTCATGAAGAGGAAGGAAGCGTGTTTGAAGGTGTTATTATGAGAAATGCAAAACTGGCGCTTGGGGTGAGGTAAAATGTCCCCCTGAGCCTGAGCTGGTGACAGAGATGAACAAATAAGATTCTGTTCTGTGGATGCTGGAACTATTTTAAATTTACATGGCTTGCTGTATATGGTTAAATTTGGACACCTGCTGGACCCTCATGCAGCCTCTCCTTCACTCCCACTCTACAACAGGGCAGAGAGGGAAGATAGGATAGAAACACTCATGGCTCAAGATAAAGACAGAGAGATCACTCACCAGTTACTGTCACAAGCAAAATAGACTTGACTTGGGGAAAATTAAATTTATTGCCAATTGAATATAGAGTAGGATAATAAGAAAAAAACACAAAACTAGAACCCCTCGCCTTCTCCCCTCCTTCATTACTGGCCAAAATTCACTCTCACATTCCCACCTTCTCCACCTCCTCCCCCTCAGTGGCAGAGTGTGACAGAAAAGGGAGTTTGTGGTCAGTTCATAACATGTTGTCTCCTCCACTTCTTTTTCTTCCTGCTCTTCCTCTGCTCAGGTGTGGGTCCCACCCATGGGCTGCAGTCCTTCAGCATAAGCCAGTTCCAGCATGGGGTCTCCATAGGATGCAGTCCTTCAGGGAACGCCCAACCCACCCACGCTGACAGGCACTGATACAACTGGAAATATTACAAGGAACAGAGCCACAGCAGAAAGAAATGTAAACCAAAATAGAGATAAACCTGTTGTTCAGTTCAGTCATTTCAATCAGCAAATGCCAAAGTGTTTGAGGAAGGTTTGCAGTATTGTCATTGCCTTTTTACATACAGCCCATGTGACCAGAGCTAAATGAATTTGTTATTGACAATAATTTAGCTCAAAGGTTTATCTAAATGAAGTGATAATGATTTAACGCATACTCATGTGGTTTAAAGAATTTTCATGAAGTTTTCTAGAACATCTGTATCATCCACACTACCTGGAAAATTGCATTACAGATTAAAAGATTTGTTTTCTATAATGAAATATCAGTATTTTTCAAGGGCTCCAGCTTTTACTACAGTTCCTACCTCATGCAAAACTTACACTTCACACAGGCCAGAATCCTTAGCATTGACTTTTCCAATTTGGGATTGCTGAAAATCAGAATAAGGGAATGAACAACAGCAAAGGTGTAGAGAAGTACATAAAGAAGAAATACCACAGGACTTCCATTCTCTGTGGTATAAACCATATTCAATATCAAACATGCGAAGTTGATGCTGTATATTACAAAGAAGGAGAGAATAAATTTCATGGCTTTGATGTGGGCATCCATGCTGAGGTTCATCATTGTCTCCATGTTGCGTTTGTGTCTCCAGAGAGAAAAGAGAAGGAGAAGGGCAGACAAGATGACTGCCATGAATGAAGTGACAAACTCAAAGCCATAGATTAAAAAAATAGACAAAATATGTTCCTCCATTCTGATACTCACTTTTGAAAAATTTCCTTCACTGGTGGAATTGTTACAGTGTGGTTTATGAACAAAATCATAGACAAGGATTCCAATAACCAGGGAGAAAAGCACTGACCCCAACAAGAGCCAGGGCACCATCCTGTCAATTTTTACTTTCAGGTAGATGAAGAAGCTGTTCCTGAAATTGGCAATTTTTATACAATAAAAACCACAAAGACAGGCTGAAACCCACAAATTGGAACACTCAAAAAAGTTCTGAATAGATAAAATTAGAGTATATGTGGGTGGAACATAAAAGTAATTGGGATAAATTATTGAAAAAAGGGAATATACCCATGAGAAGCACAAAACCCAAAACCGGGAGCATCCCAGAAACAGCAAGATCTTCTCATTAGAGTTCAAGGTTTTCCTTTTGATCCAGGCCATGCAAATCACAGAAAACATGAAAGCATTTATCCACATGCCAGCGAACGCTTCAAAGGTGATGATGGCCACAGCTGTGGCACCGTATGCAGTGACATTGGATTGCTCTGGAGGGTGACAAGCTTCCATCCTGGGAGCTGGGAGCAGTGCTGTGCTGGACAAGGGGCTGTTGCACCAATGCCAAACACAGGTCAGCGTCTGCTGTTGCCTGAGTGTCAGGTCTGGAAAGAGGAGCTTTATAGAGCTGCTGGTGGGGGGGATTTTGGTGGCGCTTGTCTTGAGAGCAGGGCAGGTGCAGGGATGTAAATGTGCTGGGTAT
>NW_021938895.1:2522303-2526184 GCF_001715985.3 Manacus vitellinus
TTCAGTTTTGGGCCCCTCAATTCAAGAAAGACATTGAGATGCTGGAACGAGTCCAGAGAAGAGCAATGGAGCTGGGGAAGGGTCTGGAGCACAAATGTGATGAGGAGCAGCTGAGGGAGCTGGAGAGGCTCAGCCTGGAGGAAAGGAGGTGCAGGGGGGACTTTGTTGCTCTCTGCATCTGCCTGAAAGGACGCTGTAGCCACGTGGGTATTGGTCTGTTCTTTCAGGCCACAAGGACAAGATGAGAGGAAATGACCTCCAGATGAAACAGGGGGGTTTACACCGCATTTTGGGAAAAATTGCTTCACTGTTCTGGCATTAACCCAGGCTGCCCAAGGAAGTGGTGGAATCACTGTTCCTGGAAGCTCACAAGTTGTGCAGCTGTGGTGCTGAGAGACATGGTTTAGTGGTGGGCTTGGCAGTGCTTGGTTGGTATGGATGATCTTAGAGGTCTTTTCCAAGCTTAATGATTCTGTGTTTCTATTCTGTAATTCCAAGTTTCGTCTGCTTTGGCTGATAGAACAGAAAATATGGTGTAGGCTTAGTAGTAGTTCTTTGTTTTATTTCTTGGTTTAGTTGGGTTACTTGGGGGTTGGTTTTGGTTTTTCTTTTCTTTATTTGTTTTGTTTTGTTTTGTTTTTAACTTTTTCATCTCTCTGTATGTGTGTGAGGACAATAGAAGCTAATTCTACTCCAGCAGGTCAGAAGATGAACTGCCTTCATCTATCCCAGTCCTCTCTCTACTATCCCTGCTTATAAAGGGATATGACATGAAACTGTAAAATGAGCAGGACCAGACCATGCCTGGGGCTTGGGCTCAGCTCCATGTGAAGAATCTGGCACCTTAAAAAAATAAGAGTATAACATCAGAGTCTCAAATGCTGGGTTTTCAAAGCATAGAAGATCTGGATCAGGTGCTTGAAACATAGGTGTCAGCTTTTAATTCAAATCCATGCCCTCCAGCACCACTGAAAAAGGAGGAGAAGTCCCCAAGACTTCATATCTACACGCCAATGTGCATATTTTCGATGCCCTTGTGCATCTCAAATGGCACCAGACCCCTGTGATTCTGCATCTGAATGGGCACACAGATGTACTGGGATTTGAGAGACATCTCACACAAATTGAATTGTGTCTATCAGAGCTTGGCTCAGGCTGAACTTCCTTACCGTCCACAGTCCTTGTCTTTCTCCTTTCTGATGGGAAATCATAGAATCATGGAATCAGCCGGGTTGGAAAAGACCTCTGAGATCATCAGGTCCAACCCAAATCCCAGATGGTTCACCTTGGTTCGCTAACTACTTAGGCTCTTAGATGCCCAATTGACTCTGGGCAAATCCATTCCATCCATAACTCAACTTCAATGCTCAGAAGGTCACAATTGTTTCAGGACACAATCCTGGGAAAGAGAATAAAAATCTCCTCTGGGCAGGTGTTATGGACTTGTTATGGAAATGTTAATTCAACCTCAAATCCTGCTTAGGCACAGAAGGAGGGCTTCCATGTTCTAAAGTGGCATTAGTTATTTATTTGCTAGTTTCTGGGGAGTTGCTGTTTAAAGAGGTGGGTTGGTAGTGAGGCAATCTGATAGACTGTGTTTGGAAAAAGGGGATAGCACAGTGGTTGAGAAGTTGCTCTGGCCTAAATGGTTGTTTTTCTCATTTCATGGATAGGGAGGAAGCGTTTTGAAGGTGATGTTATGAGAAGTGCACACCTTGGCCTTGGGCACGAGGTAAAACGTCCCCCTGAGCCACCTGAGCTGGTGACATAAAGAAACAATTGCGGTTCTGCTCTGTTCATGCTGGTGTTAAGGAAACTTTCCTGTCTCCCCATCCAGGAGGCACTCTGGCAGTCCCACCCCTCCACCAGAGACTTTCACTGCTGGGACCGAAGCCCCTTTGCAGGGGGCAGCTCCTGTGAGCCCCCGGGTGCCCCACTTGAGCCCCTGCACACCCCACACCCCCTGAGTCAGACCAGGTTTCCTTACCAGCTGCACACTGGTTTTCCCATAGCAGAGTCTCAGACGTCTGGATCTTTAAAGCAATTTAATCATGGCACAGTAAAATAGAAACATCTCAAGCTGGGTGCCTGTGAACCCAGCTTAGCTCCTTGTCTCCACCCTCATATTATCCCAGACACAACGTCACTCCTTCCTTCCCAGAGTCTCTACCTCCTCCCCTACAGAATGCAGGGGGACAGAAAATAGAGTTTGCAGTCACATCATAACAAGCTGATTCCACTCCTTCCTCCTCACGCTCTTCTCCTTCTTCCGTGAGTGTCCTTCCCATGGGCTACAGTCCTTCAGGATAAGCTGGCTGCAGAGTGGCTCTCCATGGGCTGCAATCCTTCGGGGCTGCAATCCTTCAGGATACACCCACCACACCTACTTTGCTGGTGGGTCATCCATGGGCTGAAGGTGGATCTCAGCTTCTTCATGGACTTCCATGGGCTGCAGGGGCACAGCTGCCTCACCACGGTCCTCTCCAGGGGCTGCAGAGGAATGTCCGCTCTGGCACCTGGAGCAACCTCTCCCCTTCCTTCGCTGTCCCTGTTGCTTCAGGACTGTTTCTTAAAATTTTCCTCAATCCACCTTACCAGTCTGAGTTTTTACACCACTTAAATTGTCTTTTCACAGAAGAACCATGACCATCACTGGTGGGCTGAGCTGTGTCCTGAGGTGGGTTCTTTTGAGAGCATTGAAGTGGCTTTCCCTGGCAAAGGGCGGCCTTGACCTTGCCTCACTGAGACACCCACGGATCCCCAGCTGCCAGCACATGACCCAAGCACCCTGTACCTCTGCCTGTGGGTCACTGTGAGATGACAGCAGGACTTTATTCCATGCTGTACCTTGCACAAATCCCACTTTCCCAGATGTTTTACTGAGCCAGACTCCACTGGGAAGAGCCGATCTCATCTACAAGTAAAAGCAGAGTGGGAGAGCAGTCACACAGAGCAGGGCAATCCTGTTCTTGCAGGAAGTGGGGCAGAGAAGACACTCAGGACTGGTGTGGGCAGTGGGCTCTGCACCCACCTGTGCCCCCCACGACCATTCCTGCATCACTGTTTGTGTGTCAGTGACCACCTGTGGAGAGTGACAGGGATCAACATGTTCACACATCAGTTATCAACCACTGCCAGACAGTGATACAGCTCATCATATTACACTAGGACAGGGCCAGAGCAGAAAGAAATGTAAACTAAAACAGAAATAAATCTGTTGTTTAGTTCAGTGTTTTCAATCAGTGAATACCTAAATATTTGCAGCAGGTTTACATTATTGTTATTGCCCTTTTGCAACCGACCCATATACAAGAACTAAATGAAGTTGTCAATGTTAATAATTGAGCTCAAAAAATTATCTAAACTAAACAATGTTACTAATAATAGTTTTAGCAGCAGATGATGAAGCACTTGTGGCAGGTTTGCAGTATTCTTATTGCCCTTTTGCATCCAGCCCAGGTACCAGGTCTAAATGAAGTTGTTATTGACAATAATTCAGCTCAAAAATTATCTAAACTCAATGATGATAATAGTACTTAAGTCACAATAATCTAGGTCAAAATATTTGAATGCAGTTTTCTTAACTTAGATGGGGAAGAGTAAACATCTCTACCATCTGTGATGCCAGGAGAGTTGTATTAGATATTGACTTGTTCTCTATAGTGAAAGGTCAACAATTTGCATGGGCTGCAGCTTTTGCTACAGTTCTTACCTCATGCAAACCTTGCATATCACACAGGGCAGAATCCTTAGCAGTGTGTTTTTCAACTTGGGGTTGCTGAAAATGAGAATAAGGGAATGAACACCTGGAAAAGCATACTGAAATACATAAATAAGAAACATCATGACACTTTTCCCCTCCGCTGAATAAATTAGTGTCA
>NW_021938895.1:2527109-2531829 GCF_001715985.3 Manacus vitellinus
AGGGATGTAAATGTGCTGGGTATCCCCTTACCTGGTGTCAGTGTCAGTGTGCAGGATTTGCATGTTGGTTCAGGAGGGCTGTGTTGGGTGGCACAGAGAGTGGAGATGTTTTTGTGCAGAGGACAGGGTTGTGATTTTGTGGGTGACCCTTGTTTGATCCCTGTGAGGATTTAGGATCTGGATTCTTCTGTCCCTTGGCCACCAGTGATGCTCTTGGTGAGCAGGGTGTTCTCTTAGCAAAGCACATCAGGGGAATCACTGCACTCTTTCATCTGAGAGTCCAGGAGCTCTCAAGTTCAACTAAGATGCTGGATAACAGGAGTTCTTTTTTAGCCTCCACAGGCACTGAAATCCCTGTTGGTTTCCCCACTCTTAATGCCTTAATGTTTAGTGAAGAGCCACATAGGGGATGTGGGAGGGCATTGAATGAAAAGCAGGACTTTCGTTTCCAGGATTAAGTTGTAGAATGTGCAGGAAAAGGATACAAGTCAGCACGAGTCTCTGTGCCAGGATTCAAATCTCATGTGTTGGCAATGGGAAGAGTTTTAGGGATGGGACCATGCTGGGCTCCCTGCACCCTGAAATCCTGTCAAGCTTCCAAATTAATTTAAATTCTGAAAGCTGTTGGGTTTTTAATAGGCAAGGTTTATGGAGCTCTGTAGGACATGGAGTGCTCTTAGACTCTGGGTTTGTACAGGACGTAGCACATCGGGACCACAGGTGCCAACGAGGCCTCAGCTGATGCTGTGGTGTAACCAGGAAAATATGAAGTCACAAGAAATAGCTCTATGGCTACAAGAAATAAACCCCCAGCATTTTGTCTCTTCAGAATGATGATGCCCTTTTATCTTAGGGACATAAATGTCATGTCACTATGTCATGTCAATACTCCTGTCACATGTTTCTATTTGCATGTTTTTGTGAAGGCTCTCACTACAGCACTGACACATGGAAATGATTTTACATAAGTCCTGGTGTTCATCTCAACAAGAAAACATGGTACCTGCCACACATTGCATTGAAATACATTCAGACAATCCATGGATTTTTCATAAAGTTCTGGTGAGAACTTCATTATCCTTTATTTCATATTGCCTAGAAAATGCCGGTGTCATGGCTTGTTTTGAATGCAGTCATGTAAAAATACTGTTTCTTTTGAGAGCTCATGGCCTGTTCTGTGCTTTATACTCTAGTGTGAATTTTCTCTGGGTTTGGTGACTGAACAGAAAACATAGTGTAGATTTAGGGTTTGGGTGTTTTTGACTTTTTTGGGTTTGTTTTTGTTTTCTTCTTCCTCTCTGCATATATGTTTGTGAGGAGAATATCAGTTATTTCAATAGCGGAGGGTCTGAAGATGAACTGAACAACCCTTATCAAAGTGATGTTTTCTTACTGGTATTTGCTGCTGATCTAAACCAATGTCAGCAAGAGTGTAGATTGGGCTTACGCTGTTAACAAAAGTCTGTTGATGTCATTAAGAGCTGGAGAGGAATGCTCTGAGAAACAGGTGCTATGGAGAGATATTTCCTGACCCTTCTATCCCTCCATGTCGATGGGTTTGGAATTAGAGGAAATTTAACATTATTTCCAGCCTGAAATGTAACCCTGTATTAGTTGCCTTAGGAAGAGGTTGACTTTCTCCAGCTCTCCAGATGGCTTTTATTTCATTTACTATTGAGTTTTGTTTTATTAATGTCACTGCCAAGCTGTCCCTCTGCTCAACAACAGTCTTGCACGGCAAAAACATTTTTAACTGATTCACTTCTCAATCCCAAAAATTTGGAATGTGACCCAAAGCAGTTTTCCACACCCTGCCAGCACTGGGCAACCCCTCCCATAGAGCTGTGACATGTCTTCTGGGTCAGCCTCCCCAGGCTGGGCACATCAGTGCATCTCTCCATGTGGGCTGTGCACTGTGGCTGTGCTGGTGGATAACGTGTCCCCTCCAGGTGCAGCTGAGTGGGGCTGGTGCACAGGGCAGTGATGCTGTGCTGGGTGTCATGTTCTCAGGGCTTGCTAAGAGAAATTAGCAATTTTTATGCAATAAAAGGCACAAACCACAGAAAACTGGCAAAAACCCACAAGTAGAAATAATCACAAAAGTTTTGAGTAGAAACAACTAGTGGAAATATGGGGAGAACACAAAGGTAATTGGGATAAATTATTGAGAGAAATAAATACACTCATGAGAAGCACAAAAACCAAAACCTCCTGGGAGCAAGCCTCCCAAAAGGAGCAAGATCTTCTCAGAGTTCAAGGTTTTCTTTCTGACCCAGGCCACACAAATCACAGAAACAATGAAAGCATTTATCCACATGACAACCAACGCCTCAAAGATGATGATGTCCACAGCCGTGACAGCATATGAGGTGACATTGGATTGCTCTGGAGAGTGACAAGCTTCCATCCTGGGAGCTGGGAGCAGTGCTGTGCTGGACAAGGGGGCTGTTGCACCAATGCCAAACACAGGTCAGCGTCTGCTGTTGCCTGAGTGTCAGGTGTGGAAAGAGGAGCTTTATAGAGCTGCTGGTGGGGGGGATTTTGGTGGCGCTGGTCTTGAGAGCAGGGCAGGTGCAGGGATGTAAATGTGCTGGGTATGCCCTTACCTGGTGTCAGTGTCAGTGTGCAGGATTTGCATGTTGGTTCAGGAGGGCTGTGTTGGGTGGCACAAAGAGCAGAGATGTTTTTGTGCAGAGGACAGGGTTGTGATTTTGTGGGTGACACATGTTTGATCTGTGTGAGGATTTAGGATCTGGATTCTTCTGTCCCTTGGGTGCCTACAATGAACAAATTAGTTTTGTCTGCAGTCATTCAAAAATATTATTTCTTTTGATAATGGTTGATGTTGATGGAAGGCAGAGCATTGCCTTGAGAGAATTTTAATTTCCTCATACTGCCTGTTCTCTTCTTTATGCTTTGCTTTGAATTTCTTTTCTTTTATTGACAGAATAGAAAATGTGTTGTAAGGTTGGGTGATTCCATGTGTCTTTTCCCCATGGTAATGCCTGAAGATTAAGTGAAGAGCCACAAAGTGAGGAGGCACTGAAAAGAAAGCTGGATCATTTTTTCCAGGGTTAGGTTTAAGCATATGCAGGAAAAGGGTAAAATTCATCACGAACTTAATTTGGTTATTGCCATAGGGCATTACAGGAATTGTTTTTACAAGTCCACCAGCAAGTAAACGAGGTGGTTGGAAAGCTGCCTGTTGAAAAAGTCCCTGGGGGTGCTGGTTGGCAGGGGCTGAACATGAGGCAGCGTGTGCCCAGGTGGCCAAGAAGGCCAATGGCATCTGGTCTGTGTCAGCAATAGTGTGGCAGCAGGACTAGGGCAGTGACCGTCCCCCTGTGCTGGGCACTGGTGAGGCCTCACCTCGAATCCTGGGTTGCTGTAACTGGAATTCCTTTTAATCCTTCACAGGCATTGAAATCCATGTGACTTTTCCCCATGGTAATACCTGCAGATTAGGCGAAGAGCCAAAAAGTGAGGAGGCACTGAAAGGAAAGTTGGATCTTTTTTCCCAGGGTTAGGTTTCAGCATATGTAGGAAAAGGGTAAAATTCATCATGAGGTGCATTGAGTGCCCCTTGGACTCTGGGTTAATACAGGACACACTGGGACCACAGGTACCAACAAGATCTTGGCTGATGGTGTAATCCAGGAAAATTCACATCACAGAAAATAGCTCTAGTGCTACAAGAAATGAATGATGAGTATTTTCTCTCTTCAGAATGATGATGCCTTTGTTTTCTGAGGGACAGAAATGCAATCACTCTGTCAGGCCAATATTCTTGTTAGAGCACTGACACATGGAAAGCTTTTTACAGACGACCTGAAGATCATCTCAACAGCAAAAGATGGTGCCTGCCACACATTCCCATGAAATCCATTCAGACAGTTTGTAGGCTTTTCATACAAGTTCTAGTTAGATCTTCAACACCCTTTATTTTTTGTATTGACAAGAAAACATCAATGTCATTGGTTTGGATGCAGTCATGCAAAACTATAGTTTCTTTTGATAGTTGATGATGTTGATGGAGGCCCCAACTAGAACTTAATTTGGCCATTGCCATAAGGGATCACAGGAATTGTTTCTACAAGTCCACCAGCAAGCAAAGGAGGGCCTCGGAAAATCTGCATCCTTTATTTGAAGTGAGGGGAAACATTGCCAGGAAGGATGAGAAGAAGGCTAAGGTACTTAATACCTTCTTTGCCTCAGTCTTTAACAACAGTCAGAGCAGTTGTCCTCAGGGAACTGAACAGCCTGAGCTGGAAGACAGAGACAAGGAGCAGAAGGAAGTCCCCGTAAACCAGGGGGCAGCTGCTGTGCCACCTACACACTCCCAAGTCTGTGATGCCAGATGAGATCCACCCAAGGGCACTGAGAAGTTTCTTTCCCTGGCTTGGCCCGTTCTGTGCTTTCTGCTCTGGTGTGTTGTACCTTGGAGAGGTGCCCTGTTCAGTGGGTAAGAAAGTGTCTGGATGGTCAGGCCCAGAGTGGTGGTGAATGGAGATGCATCCAGCTGGTGGCCAATCAGCAGTGGTGTTTCCCATTGCTCAGCTTTGGGGCCAACTCTGTGTAACATCTTTATCAATGACCTGGACGAGGGATTGAGTTCACCCTTAGTCAGGAGATACCAAGTGGTGTGGTAGTGTTGGTGTGTGGGAGGGTAGGAAGGCTGAGCAAAAGGGATGTGGAGAGGCTGGATCAATTGACTGAGGCC
>NW_021938895.1:2535279-2536736 GCF_001715985.3 Manacus vitellinus
CCCTTACCTGGTGTCAGTGTCAGTGTGCAGGATTTGCATGTTGGTTCAGGAGGGCTGTGTTGGGTGGCACAAAGAGTGGAGATGTTTTTGTGCAGAGGACAGGGTTGTGTTTTTGTGGGTGACACATGTTTGATCCGTGTGAGGATTTAGGATCTGGGCTCTTGTGTCCCTTGGTTGCCTACAATAAGCACATTAGTTTTGTCTGCAGTCATTCAAAAATATTATTTCTTTTGATAATGGTTCATGTTAGGCAGAGCATTGCCTTGAGAGAATTTTCATTTCCTCATTGTGATAGTTTGGTCTAGGCCTTCCTTGGTGACCAGTTTTTAACCAAGGAAGGGTCCAGATTTACCCAGTATTCTCTATGATTTTTACGTAAGCCAGGCTATAAGAAGAACGGAGGGAAGGCCTTCAGTCTCTTTCCTTCCGACGGCTTGGAGGTGCAGGTTCCCTGCTGTCGGATCTACCGTGTTGGGGAGCGAGGCCTGGTCAGGCCTTGCCGACCTTGGGAGACAGAGGTTGCCGGCGATCGTTCTGGAGCGACTCTCGGTTGTCCCAAGGAGAATAGTGAGATATTTCTTTGCTAACTCTTTTAGTTGCTAGATATTTGGCTGCTAATCGGGATATATATATATTCTATTTTGGTTTTGTTCCTTTTCCCTTCCTCCTTCCCTTTCCCTTGTAAAATTGTATATACATTTCAATTGTATATAACTGCAACATAAGTGCAAATATATTTATACATATATATTGCTTTAGCTGTCCCTCTCGTTTCAGTTTTTCTTGGTTGTTTTTCTCCCTCTTCTCCCTGAAGTTTGGGGGGGGGGAACTTCTTGTGGTAAGGTTTGGAGACATGGCAGGGAGCCAGCTGCAAACCATATCACTTATACTGCCTGTTCTCTTCCTTATGCTTTGCTTTGAGTTTCTTGTGCTTTTACTGACAGAATAGAAACTGTGTTGTAAGGATGGATGGTTTTTTGCTAGTTTATTATTTTCTTACTTTATTTCTTCATCTCTCCATTAGTATATGAGAAGAAGTAATTTTTATTACAACAGGTTTGAAGATGAAATGTCTGTGCTGGGACTGTGTTTGCACAGGGCCATTAAATGAAAGTGTTACACCAGCCAGACCATGCTGTGGCTGGGGTTTAGACTCAGCTCTGTCTGGGGAATCTGACAATTTAAAACGAATATAAGGGTATAAATCAGAGTCTCAATGCTGGGTTTTCAATGAATAGAATGTGTGGCTTATGTCCTTGAAGTACAAGGATTTGGTTTTAATGCAAGTCCATCTCCCACAGTACCACTTAAGAAGGGGAGGGAATCTCTTAGACTTTGTATCTACCAGCCCATGTGCATATTTTGGATGTCCC
The DNA here is from genome assembly GCF_001715985.3 of Manacus vitellinus. Classification (NCBI taxonomy): domain Eukaryota; kingdom Metazoa; phylum Chordata; class Aves; order Passeriformes; family Pipridae; genus Manacus; species Manacus vitellinus. The sequence goes on from NW_021938895.1 coordinate 2,536,653, forward strand.
TGTGCATCTCAAATGGCACCTGAGCTCTCTGTTTCTGCATCTGGGTGGACACATGTATGTGGGATCTGAGAGACATGGCCGAAC
>NW_021938895.1:2540073-2541056 GCF_001715985.3 Manacus vitellinus
AAACAGTGGAGATGTTTTTGTGCAGAGGACAGGGTTGTGATTTTGTGGGTGACACATGTTTGATCCCTGTGAGGATTTAGGATCTGGGTTCTTCTGTCCCCTGCCCACCAGTGATGCTTTTGGTGAACAGGGTGTGCTCTCAGCAGAGCACAGTCAGGAGAGTCACTGTGCTCTTTTAACCAAGAGTCGAGGAGCTACAAATTTTATGTGAGCTGCTGTGACTGGAATTCCTTTTAATCCTTCACAGGCATTGAAATCCATGTGACTTTTACCGCATGGTAATGCCTGCAGATTAAGTGAAGAGCCACAGAGTGAGGAGGCACTGAAAGGAAAGCTGGATCTTTTGTTCTGGGGTCTGGGGTTAGGTTTAGGCATATGGAGGAAAAGGGTAAAATTCATCATGAGGTGCACTGAGTGCCCTTGGACTCTGGGTTAATACAGGACCTTGCACATTGGGAACACAGGTACCAACAAGATCTTGGCTGATGGTGTAACCAAGGACAATTCAAATCACAGAAAATACCTCTAGTGCTACAAGAAATGAGTGATGAGCATTTTCTCTCTTCAGAATGATCATGCCTTTGTTTTCTGGGGGACAGAAATGCAATCTCTGTCAGGCCAATCTTCTTATCACATGCTCCTATTTGCATGTTTTTGTGAAGGGCCTTGTTACAGCACTGACACATGGAAAGCTTTTTACAGAAGGTCTGAAGATCATCTCAACAGCAAAACGTGGTGCCTGTCACGCATTCCCATGAAATCCATTCAGGCAGTTTGTAGGCTTTTCATACAAGTTCTAGTTAGATTTTCAACACCCTTTATTTTTAGTATTGCCAAGAAAACATCAATGTCATTGGTTTGGATGCAGTCATGCAAAACTATAGTTTCTTTTGATAGTTGATGATGTTGCTGGAGGTCCCAACTAGAACTTAATTTGGCCATTGCCATAAGGGATCACAGGAATTGTTTCTACAAGTTCACTA
>NW_021938895.1:2544279-2545425 GCF_001715985.3 Manacus vitellinus
AGCAGGAGCAGGGCAGGGACCTGTGCTGGGCACTGGTGAGGCCTCAGCTCAAATCCTGAGTTCAGTTTTGGGCCCCTCATGACAAGAAAAACATTGAGATGCGGGAACGAGTCCAGAGAAGGGCAATGGAGCTGGGGAAGGGTCTGGAGCACAAATGTGATGAGGAGCAGCTGAGGGAGCTGGAGGGGCTCAGCCTGGAGAAAGGGAGGTGCAGGGGGGACTTTACTGCTCTCTACAACTGCCTGAAAGGATGTTATAGCCAAGTGTGTTCTCTCAGGCCGCAAGGACAGAACAGGAAGCAACAAAGTCCAGATGAACCAGGGGGATTCACCTTGGATATTGGGAAAAATTGCTTCACTGAAGGGCTGTTCAGGCATTTTTGCAGCCTTCCAGGGCATGCACATGATAGCCTGGGGTCTTGGCTCCATGCCTGGGGCTCCTGCCATTTCCTGCAGCCCAGAGCACAACCTGCAGCTCTCACTGTAGCTGCACACTGAGCTGTCTGCATTGAACGTATTGCTCAACTTTTTCATGTACTGATACCCTGCTGTGGAGGGTTGACCTTGGGCAGCTGTCAGACATCCACCCAGTTGCTCCTACTCTCCCACTTTGGATAAAAGTGTGGTGGAAAATAATACTGAAAAAGTCATGGGTCAATATAAATACAGGGATATTGCTCACCAGTTACTGTCACCAACAAAACAGACTCAGCTAGGGAAAAAAGAATTACATTTATTGCCATTTGAAAATAAAGTGATGAGGAACAAAGACAAACGAAAACTCTTTGCCTCTTCCCCCCATTCATTCCAGGCTCAAGTTCACTCCTTCATTCCCAGAGTCTCTACCTCCTCTCCTACAGCAATGCAGGGGGACAGAAAATGGGGTCTACAGTCAGGTCATAATGAGCTGTCTCCACTCCTTCCTCCTCATGCTTTTATCCTGCTCCAGCATGGGTCCGTGCCATGGGCTGCAGTTCTTCAGGATAAGGTGGTTCCAGAGTGGCCTCTGCATGGGTTGCAATTGTTCAGGATACACCCACCACACCTTCTCTGCCATGGGCTGAAGGATCTCAGCTGCTTCCTGGACTTGTGTGGACTGCAGAGGCACAGCTGCCTCACCATGGTCCTCTCCATAGGCTGCAGGGGA
>NW_021938895.1:2546140-2547660 GCF_001715985.3 Manacus vitellinus
ACAGGGATCAACATGTTCACACATCAGTTAACCACTGCCAGACAGTGATACAGCTCATCATATTGCACAGTTATCAACCAGTGACAGAGACATCTCATCATATGACACGGGAACAGAAATGTAAACCTAAATTGAAATAAACCTGTTGTTTAGCTCAGTTGTTACAGTTACAGTTACATAAATGCCAAAGCATTTATGGCAGGTTTGCAGAATTGCAACCAATCCATGGGTACAAGGTCTAAATGACTTTGTTATTGACAACAATTCATCTCCAAGAACTATCATAATAAATGAGGATAATAATTTATTCAACTCCTAATAATATTAATTCAAAGAATTTTAATGACATATTCTTAACACCAGAGATGAACACCTCTATCATCTACACTGCCGGGAGTGTTGTGTTAGAAATAAATTGACTTGTTTTCTACAGAGAAATATCAGCATTTTGCAAGGGCTCCAGGTTTTGTTACAGTTCTCTCTTGAGGAAAACTTTGCACTTCCCACAGGGCAGAATCCCTAGCAGTCTCTTTTCCAGATTGGAATTACTGAAAATCAGAACAAGGGAATGAAGACCTGGAAAAGTGTATTGAATTAGGAAAATTAAAAATATCACGTCATTTTCATTCTTCATTGCATAAATGAGAGTCAAGATCAAACATATAAAGTTGATGCTGTACATTATGAAGAAGGAGAGAATGGATTTCATGGCTTTGATGTGGGCATCCATGCTGAGGTCCTTCGTGGAGTTGGTCTGCATGTTGCGTTTGTGTCTCCAGAGGGAAAAGAGAAGGAGAAGGGCAGACAAGATGACTGCTGTGAATGCGGTAGCATATCCAAAACCCAACATAAAATAATGAGGCAAAAAAAATTGATCTTTTCTCATACTTGCTTTTGAAATCCTTCCTTGTCTGGTGAAATTGCAGTTGTTACTGAGTGCTTTATCCATGATGTTGTAGACAATGGTTCCAATAACCAGGGAGGAAAGCACTGACCCCAACAAGAGGCAGGGCACAATCCTGTCAATTTTTACTTTCAGGCAGATGAAGAAGCTGTTCCTGAAACTGGCAATTTTTATGCAATAAAAGACACAAAGAGAAGCAGAAAACCACAAGTTGGAGAAGTTAAAAAAGCTATGAGCACTATTAAGTAGCTGAAATATGGGGTGAACATAAAGGTGATTGGGATAAATTATTATAAAAATGGAAAATACCCATGCAATGCACAAATACCAAAACCGGGAGGATCCCAGAAACAGCAAGATCTTCTCATTAGAGTTCAAGGTTTTCCTTTTGATCCAGGCCACGCAAATCACAGAAACAATGAAAGCATTTATCCACATGCCAGCAAATGTCTCAAGGGTGACAATGGCCACAGCTGTGGCAGCATATGAGGTGACATTGGATTGCTCTGGAGGGTGACAAGCTTCCATCCTGGGAGCTGGGAGCAGTGCTGTGCTGGACAAGGGGCTGTTGCACCAATGCCAAACACAGGTCAGCGTCTGCTGTTGCCTGAGTGTC
>NW_021938895.1:2547780-2550019 GCF_001715985.3 Manacus vitellinus
GTCTTGAGAGCAGGGCAGGTGCAGGGATGTAAATGTGCTGGGTATCCCCTTACCTGGTGTCAGTGTCAGTGTGCAGGATTTGCATGTTGGTTCAGGAGGGCTGTGTGGGGTGGCACAAAGAGCGGAGATGTTTTTGTGCAGAGGACAGTGTTGTGATTCTGTGACTGACCCTTGTTTGATCCCTGTTGGGTTTCAAGACTGGATTCTTCTGTCCCTTGGTCACTGACAGGGCTCCCACAGAGTTGGAGAGAAGTGCCTCACATGCAATATTGGGGCAGTTTTGGGCACCACAATATCAGATAGATATTAAGGCATTAGAGACTGTCCATGAAGATGGTGAAGGGCCTTGAGGGGAAGCCTTATGAGGAGTGGCTGAGGTCACTCGGTCTGTTCAGCTGGAGGAAAGACTGTTGGCAGACCTCATTGCAGTTACAACTTCCTTGTGAGAGGACAAGTGGGAGTAGGTACTGGTGTCTTCTCTGTGGGGACAAATGACAGGACCTGAGGGAATGGTCTGAAGTTGTGTCAGGGCACGTTTGGGTTGGACATTAGAAAAAGGATTTTTACCAAGAGGGTAGTTGGACACTGAACAGGCTCCCCAGGGAAGTGTTCACAGCACCAAGCCCTACAGAGTTCCAGAAGCATTTAGATGATACTGTCAGGCACATCCTGTGATTCTTGGGGATGGTCCAGTGCAGGGCCAGGAGCTGGACTCGATGATCCTTGTTGGTTCCTTCCAACTCAGAATATTCTGTGATTCTGTGAACAAATCCTTGTCAGAGTGACATTTTCTTACTGGTATGTGGTGCTGCTCTAAACTACATCATTGAGAGTGTAGATTTGGATTACTGTGTTCACAGAAGTATGCTGATGTCATGAAGAGCTGGAGAGGAAGGCTCTGAGAAACAGCTGCTAAGGAGGGAAATTTCCTGACTCTTCTATCCCACCATGTCGATGGGTTTGGAACCAGCTGATATTTCAGGTCCCTTCCAGCCTGAGAAGTAGCCCTGTATAAATTGCATTAGGTACAGGCAGAGTTTGTCCAGCTCTCCAGATCGCTTTTATTTCATTTACTATTGAGTTTTGTTATATTAATATCACTGCTAAGCTATCCCTCTGCTCATCAGCACTCTTGCATGGCAAAGGCATCTCTAACTGTTTCACTTTTCAATCATGAAAGCTTGGAATGTGACCCAAAGCAGTTTTCCATACCCTGCCAGCACTGGGCAGCCCCTCCCATTGAGCTGTGCCATGTCTTCTGGGTCAGCTTCCCAGGCTGGGCACATCAGTGCATCTCTCCATGTGGGCTGTGCACTGTGGCTGTGCTGGTGGATAACGTGTCCCCTCCAGGTGCAGCTGAGTGGGGCTGGTGCACAGGGCAGTGATGCTGTGCTGGGTGTCATGTTCTCAGGGCTTTCCTGGAGATGGCAGAAGGTATCTGCAGTGTGGTTTGCTGGGGCTGCCTTGTTTTGTGTGGTGCTGACATTGGCAAGATGCTGGTTTTGCCTGCTGCGTGTTGTGGTATGTGAGGTTGTGAGGGATGATGTTGCATGGGAAGTAGGGAATCAGATGGGTCTTCCAGGGTCTTGTTGTGAAATCAATTGGGACTGTCCTGTTAAAGGAGGAAGTGCACAAGCAACATGAGGGAGAGAAGGGAGGTGTGTTGGTGCCTGTCCTTTCAAGGCCTTTCAGTGGGGAGATGTGTCCAGATGAGATTTTTCAGATCTACCTCAGGACCTGAACTGGTGAGAGAAATGACCAATTCAGGTTCTGCTCAGTTCATGCTGGAACTATTTCATGTTTAGAGGACCTGCTGTGGAGGTTGGACCTTGGGCAGCTGCCAGCCCCTCCCCAGCTGCTCCTTCAAACTCACCCATAGACAGGGCAGGGCTGAAAAATAGGATGGAAAACTCATGGGTCGAGATAAAGGCAGGGAGATCACTCACCAATTATTGCCATGGAGAAAATTGACTTGTCTTGGGGAAAATTATTTAAATTTACTGCCTATTGAAAATAGAGTAGGATGATGAGGAACAAACACAAAGCTAGAACCCTTGTGTCCACCCCCCATTCAACCCAGGCTCAACTTCACTCATTCATTTCCAGCTTTTCCACCTCCTCCCCCACAACAGCACAAGGGAAAGCAGAGTAGGGGTTGCAGTCTGTTTATAATGAGTTTTCTCCCCTACTCCTTCCTCCTCTCACTGCTCCCCTGATCCAGCACAAAACCCACTTTCCC
>NW_021938895.1:2556649-2557783 GCF_001715985.3 Manacus vitellinus
GCCCAGGTGGCCAAGAAGGCCAATGGCACCTGGTCTGTGTCAGCAATAGTGTGGCAGCAGGAGCAGGGCAGGGACTGTCCCCCTCTGCTGGGCACTGGTGAGGCCTCAGCTCAAATCCTGAGTTCAGTTTTGGGCCCCTCATGACAAGAAAAACATTGAGATGCTGGAGCGAGTCCAGCGAAGGGCAATGGAGCTGGGGAAGGGTCTGGAGCACAAATGTGATGAGGAGCAGCTGAGGGAGTTGGAGGGACTCAGTCTGGAGAAAAGGAGGTGCGGGGGGGACTTTATTGCTCTCTGTATCTGCCTGAAAGGACATTGTAGCCAAGTGTGTTCTCTCAGGCCGCAAGGACAGAACAGGAAGTAGCAAAGTCCAGATGAACCATGGGGATTTACCTTGGATATTGGTCAAAATTGCCTCACTGAAGGGCTGTTCAGGCATTTTTGCAGCCTTCCAGGGCATGCACATGATAGCCTGGGGTCTTGGCTCCATGCCTGGGGCTCCTGCCATTTCCTGCAGCCCAGAGCACAACCTGCAGCTCTCACTGTAACTGCACACTGAGCTGTCTGCACTGAACATATTCCTCAGTTATTTCATGTACAGATAACCTGCTGTGGAGGGTTGACCTTGTGCAGTTGTCAGACATCCATCCACCCAGTTGCTCCTACTCTCCCACTTTGCATAAAGGTGTGGCAAAAAATACGATTGAAAGAGTCATGGGTCGATGTAAATACCGGGATATTGCTCACCAGTTACTGTCACCGAAAGAACAGACTGAACTAGGGAAAAAACAATTGCATTTATTGCCATTTGAAAATAAAGTGATGAGGAACAAAGACAAACTAAAACCCTTTGCCTCTACCCCCCATTCATTCCACGCTCACGTTCACTCCTTCATTCCCAGAGTCTCTACCTCCTATTCTACAGCAATGCAGGAGGACAGAAAATGGGGTCTACAGTCAGGTCATATTGAGCTGTCTCCACTCCTTCCTCCTCACGCTCTTCTGCTCCAGTGTGGGCTGCAGTTCTTCAGGATAAGCTGGCTCAAGTTCACTCCTTCATTCCCAGAGTCTCTACCTCCTCTCCTACAGCAATGCAGAGGGACAGAAAATGGGGTCTACAGTCAGGTCCTATTG
>NW_021938895.1:2558100-2560146 GCF_001715985.3 Manacus vitellinus
TATATCCTTCCAGAAGAGCCATGAGCATTTGCTGATGGGCTGAGCTGTGTCCTGTGGGGGGTCCTTTGGAAAAACACCTTCAAGTGGCTTTCCCTGGTACAGGGCAGCCCTGCCCTTACCTCGCTGAGAACCCCACAGACAAACAGCTGCCAGCACCTGGGCCGAGCCCCCCGTACATCTGCCCGTGGGTCAGTGCCAGTTGAAAGGAGGACTTTATTCCACGACGCAGGATGCACACAAACAAGGAAAAGCAGAGCAGGAGAGCAGTCACAGAGAGCAGGGCAATCGTGCTCTGGCAGGAAATGGGGCTGAGAGGACACTCAGGGCTGGTGTGGGCAGTGGGCTCTGCACCCACCTGTGCCCCCCATGGCCAATCCTGCATCACTGTTTGTCTGTCAGTGACCACCCGTGGAGAGTGACAGGGATCGATGTGTTCACACATCAGTTATCAACCATGGATAGACAGTGATACAGCTCATCATGTTACACTAGGACAGGGCCACAGCAGCAAGACCTTCAAACCAAAATTGAAATAAACCTGTTGTTTAGTTCAGTCTTTTCAATCAACAGATGCCAAAGCATTTGTGGCAGGTTTGCAGTATTGTTATTGCCCTTTTGCATCCAGTCAGTGTATACAAGATCTAAATGACTTTGCTATTGACAGTAATTTAGCTCTGTAAACTATCTAAATTAAATGAGAATAACAACATACTTAAATCACAGTAATATTAGTTCAAAGACTTTGAATGATATATTCCGAACATCTGTATCATCTACACTGGCTGGAGAGTTGCACTGGAAATTAATGGATTTGTTTGCTGTAACAACATATCAACATTTTGCAAAGGGTCCAGCTTTTGTTACGTCTACTTCATGCAAAACTTGAATTTCATACAGGATAGAATCTTTAGGAGTGTTTTTTCCAGATTGGGATTGCTGAAAGTATCAATATGGGAATGAAAACCCGGAAAAGCGTACTGAAATATGTAAAAAAGAAACACCATGTAATTTTGGTTCTTCATTGCATAAATCAGTGTCAAGATCAAAAATACAAAGTTGATGCTGTACATTATGAAGAAGGAGAGAATAGATTTCATGGTTTTGATGTGGGCATCCATGCTGAGGTCCATCATGGAGTTTGTCTGCATGTTGCGTTTGTGTCTCCAGAGAGAAAAGAGAAGGAGAAGGGCAGACAAGATGACTGCTGTGAATGAAGTGGCATATCCAGAACCAATGATAAAATAATGGGGAAAAAATTGTTCTTCTGTGCTGATACTTGCTTTCCAAATACATTTTTGGTGAAATTGAGGTTTTTACATAAAACTTCATCAGTAACATCATAAACAATAATTCTGATAACCAGGGAGGAAAGCACTGACCCCAACAAGAGCCAGGGCACAATCCTGTCAATTTTTATTTTCAGGTAGATGAAGAAGCTGTTCTTGAAATTGGCAATTTTTATGCAATAAAAGACACAAAGACAGGCTGAAACCCAAAAGCTGGAACAATTTAGAAAGCTCTGAGCACTCTCAATGAGTTGAAATATGGGGTGAACATAAAGGTAATTGGGATAAATTAGTGAGAGAAAGGAATATACCCATGAGATGCACAAAAACCAAAACCTGGAGCATCCCAAAGCCACCAAGATCTTCTCATTAGAGTTCAAGGTTTTCCTTTTGATCCAGGCCTCGCAAATCACAAAAACAATGAAAGCATTTATCCACATGCCAGCAAACGCCTCAAGGGTGACAATGACCACAGCTGTGGCAATGTATGAGGTGACATTGAATTGCTCTGGAGAGTGACAAGCTTCCATGCTGGGAGCTGGGAGCAGTGCTGTGCTGGACAAGGGGCTGTTGCACCAATGCCAAACACAGGTCAGCTCTGCTGTTGCCTGAGTGTCAGGTGTGGAAAGAGGAGCTTTATAGAGCTGCTGGTGGGGGGGATTTTGGTGCCTCTCATCTTGAGAGCAGGGCAGGTGCAGGGATGTAAATGTGCTGGGTATCCCCTTACCTGGTGTCAGTGTCAGTGTGCAGGATTTGCATG
>NW_021938895.1:2560288-2563189 GCF_001715985.3 Manacus vitellinus
GGATCTGGGTTCTTCTGTCCCCTGCCCACCAGTGATGCTCTTGGTGAGCAGGGTGTGCTCTCAGCAGAGCACAGTCAGGGGAGTCACTGTGCTCTTTTATCCAAGAGTCCAGGAGCTACAAATTTTATGTGAGCTGCTGTAACTGGAATTCCTTTTAATCCTTCACAGGCATTGAAATCCATGTGACTTTTCCCCATGGTAATGCCTGGGGATAAAGTGAAGAGCACAAAGTGAGGAGGCATTGAAAGGAAAGCTGGATCTTTTTTTTCGGGGGTCAGGTTTAAGCATATGCAGGAAAAGGGTAAAATTCATCCTGAAATTAATTTGGTTATTGCCATAAGGGATTAAAGGAATTGTTTTTACAAGTCCACCAGCAAGCAAAGGAGGGCCCCGGAAAATCTGCATCCTTTATTGGATGTGAGCGGAAACATTGCCAGAAAGGATGAGGAGAAGGCTGAGATACTTAATGCCTTCTTTGCCTCAGTCTTTAACAACAGTCAGGGCAGTTGTCCTCAGGGTACTGAACAACCTGAGCTGGAAGACAGAGACAAGGAGCAGAAAGAAGTCCCCACAAACCAGGGGGCAGCTGCTGTGCCCCTACACACTCCCAAGTCTGTGATGCCAGATGAGATCCACCCAAGGGCACTGAGAAGTTTCTTTCCCCGGTTTGGCCCATTCTGTGCTTTCTGCTCTGGTGTGTTGTACCTTGGAGAGGTGCCCTGTTCAGTGGGTAAGAAACTGTCTGGATGGTTGGGCCCAGAGTGGTGGTGAATGGAGATGCATCCAGCTGGTGGCCAATCAGCAGTGGTGTTTCCCATTGCTCAGTTTTGGGGCCAGCTCTGTTTAACATCTTTATCAATGACCTGGACGAGGGGATCGAGTTCACCCTTAGGAGATACCAAGAGTTGTGGGACTGTTGGTGTGTGGGAGGGAAGGAAGGCTGAGCAAAAGGGATGTGGAGAGGCTGGATCAATTGACTGAGGCCAATAGAGCGTGAGGTCTGACAAGGCCAAGTACAGGGTCCTGCAGTTGGGTCCCAACAACCCCCTGCAGCACTCCAGGCTGGGGCAGAGTGGTTGGCAAGCTGCCTGTTGCAAAAGGCCCTGGGGGTGCTGGTTGGCAGTGGCTGAACACGAGGCAGAGTGTGCCCAGGTGGCCAAGAAGGCCAATGGCACCTGGTCTGTGTCAGCAACAGTGTGGCAGCAGGAGCAGGGCAGGGACCGTCCCCCTGTGCTGGGCACTGGTGAGGCCTCAGCTCAAATCCTGAGTTCAGTTTTGGGCCCCTCATGACAAGAAAAACATTGAGATGCTGGAGCGAGTCCAGAGAAGGGCAATGGAGCTGGGGAAGGGTCAGGAGCACAAATGTGATGAGGAGCAGCTGAGAGATCTGGAGGGGCTCAGCCTGGAGAAAGGGAGGTGCAGGGGGGACTTTATTGCTCTCTGGATCTGCCTGAAAGGACGCTGTAGCCAAGTGTGTTCTCTCAGGCCGCAAGGACAGAACAGGAAGCAACAAAGTCCAGATGAACCATGGGGATTTACCTTGGATATTGGGAAAAATTGCTTCACTGAAGGGCTGTTCAGGCATTTTTGCAGTCGTCCAGTGCATGCACATGATAGCCTGGGGTCTTGGCTCCATGCCTGGGGCTCCTGCCATTTCCTGCCACCCAGAGCACAAGCTGCAGCTCTCACTGTAGCTGCACACTGAGCTGTCTGCGCTGAACATATTCCTCAACTATTTCATGTACAGATACCCTGCTGTGGAGGGTTGACCTTGGGCAGCTGTCAGACACCTACCCAGTTGCTCCTACTCTACCACTTTGCATAAAGGGGTGGTGAAAAATAAGATTGAAATAGTCATGGGTCGATATAAATACAGGGATATTGCTCACCAGTTACTGTCACCGAAAGAACAGACTCAACTAGGGAAAAAACAATTACATTTATTTGAAAATAAAGTGGTGAGAAACAAAGACTAAACTAGAACCCTTTGCCTCTTCCCCCCATTCATTCCAGGCTCAAGTTCACTCCTTCATTCCCAGAGTCTCTACCTCCTCTCCTACAGCAATGCAGGGGGACAGAAAATGGGGTCTGCAGTCAGGTCCTATTGAGCTATCTCTAATCCGGCCTCCTCCCGCTCTTCTCCTGCTCCAGCGTGGGCTGCAGTTCTTCAGGATAAGGTGGTTCCAGAGTGGCCTCTGCATGGGCTGCAATCGTTCAGGACACACCCACCACACCTTCTCTGCCATGGGGTCATCCATGGGCTGAAGGATCTCAGCTTCTTCATGGACTTGTGTGGACTGCAGGGGCACAGCTGCCTCACCATGGTCCTCTCCATAGGCTGCAGGGGAATGTCCACTCTGGCACCTGGAGCAACCCCCCCTCTTCCTTCCCTGTCCCTGTTTGCTTCAGGACTGTTTCCCACATTGTTCTTCACTCCACACTGCCCAGCCATATTTCTCCCCTTTCTGAAATATATTTTCACAGAGGAGCCACGACCATTGCTGATGGGCTGAGCTGTGTCCTGTGCTTTGTCCACTGGAGTGCCCGTATCTGCCTTTCCCTGGCACAGCCTGCACAGCCCTGCCCTTGCCTCACTGAGACCCCCATGCACCCCCAGCTGCCAGCACCTGGCCCGAGCCCCCCGTACATCTGCCCGTGGGTCAGTGCCAGTTGAAAGCAGGACTTTATTCCACGCTGCACGATGCACACAAACAAGTGAAAGCAGAGCAGGAGAGCAGTCACACAGAGCAGGGCAATCTTATTCTGGCAGGAAATGGGGCAGAAAGGTCACACAGGGCTGGTGTGGGCAGTGGGCTCTGCACCCACGTGTGCCCCCCATGGCCATTCCTGCATCACTGTTTGTGTGTCAGTGACCACCTGTGGAGAGTGACAGGGATCAAC
>NW_021938895.1:2566274-2568858 GCF_001715985.3 Manacus vitellinus
TGTGGTTTGCTGGGGCTGCCTTGTTTTGTGTGGTGCTGACATTGGCAAGATGCTGGTTTTGCCTGCTGCGTGTTGTGGTATGTGAGGTTGTGAGGGATGATGTTGCATGGGAAGTAGGGAATCAGATGGGTCTTCCAGGGTCTTGTTGTGAAATCAATTGGAACTGTCCTGTTAAAGGGCACAGTGCACAAGGAACATGAGGGAAAGAAGAAAGGTGTGTTGGTGCCTGCCCTTTCAAGGCCTTTCAGTGGGGAGATGTGTCCAGATGAGATTTTTAAGATCTGCCTTAGGGCCTTAACTGGTGAGAGAAATGACCAATTCAGGTTCTGCTCAGTTCATGCTGGAACTATTTCATGTTTAGAGGACCTGCTGTGGAGGTTGGACCTTGGGCAGCTGCCAGCCCCTCCCAAGCTGCTCCTTCAAACTCACCCATACACAGGGCTGGGCTGAAAAATAGGATGGAAAACTCATGGGTCAAGATAAAGGCATGGAGATCATTCACCAATTACTGTCCTGGAGAAAACTGACTTGACTTGGGGAAAATGAATTCAATTTATTTCCTATTGAAAATAGAGTAGAATGATGAGGAACAAACACAAAGCTAGAACCTTTGTGTCCACCCCCCATTCATCCCAGGCTCAACTTCACTCTTTCATTTCCAGCTTTTCCACCTCCTCTCCCACAGCAGCACAAGGGAAAGCAGAATGGGGATTGCAGTCTGTTCATAATGAGTTTTCTCCCCCACTCCTTCCTCCTCTCACTGCTCCCCTGATCCAGCACAAAACCCACTTTCCCTGGTGTTCTACTGAGCCAGACTCCATGCAGAAGAGTCAATCTCAACTGCAAGTAAAAGCAGAGCAGGAGAGCAGTCACACAGAGCAGGGCAATCCTGTTCTTACAGGAAGTGGAGCAGAGAGGACCCTCAGGTCTGGTGTGGGCAGTGGGCTCTGCACCCACCTGTGCCCCCCATGGCCATTTCTGCATCACTGTTTGTGTGTCAGTGACCACCTGTGGAGAGTGACAGGGATCAACGTGTTCACACATCAGTTATCAACCACTGCCCAACAGTGATACAGCTCATCATATTACACTAGGACAGGACCATAGCAGCAAGAAATGTAAACAAAACACAGGTCCACAGGTCCCTGGGTGTGGCTGGGCTTAATTTCTGATTTTAGCCTTCAACACTGTAAATCTCATCACATTCAGTAAAAACTTTCATGATCACAGATTCAGAAATAGTGCATTTTATTGCAGAAATACAAGTTTGGAATTGCCATTGATAAATGCAGTTACTGGATTAGCACTAAATATTTTTTTAAAAAAACAAACAATGGTTGGTAATTCATTAAGCTTTACCATCAGTTAAGGCTAGAAACCCGACTTCACCAGGGCACAATGTGACAGAGCTGGAGGAGCAAATCTTACCAAAGAGGCATCCCTGCTTTTGGGGCAGAGAGTGAAGCAATCCCATTGACTCATCTACAGAGTGGGGTCGTATTGCCATCCTCTGCCATGGAGGATTTCAAATGCCAAATTCATACTTTTGGGAGAAGTGGAGGTGAGAGTCAAGTCCTGAATGGTAGGGACCAGGCATCTTATATACAAATGAGGGTTATCAAGAGTTTTGATTAGAAAGAGCCTTGCACAAGGGCTGAACAGAGCAGTGTTAGTATCACTCCATCATCTGCCTGGCTCAGGCAGAAGTCAGGGGCCTCTGCTGGATAATCTCTCCAGCAGATTATGCACACATTGATTCCTCCACCACATATCTCAGGGATTTATGCCTCCTTCTTACAGTCAGGGCTAAATGACTTTGTTAATAACAATAATAGAACTCAAAGGTTTATCTAAATCAAATCAGAATAATCATTTTTTACACACCATAATATAGTTCAGTAAATGTAAATGAAGTTTTCTTTAGTTAGATCCAGAAGAGTGAATATCTATATCATCTCCTATAGCTGGAAAGTTCCTTTAGAGATTAAATGACCTGGTTTCATTAGAGATTAACTGCTCTGTTGATCTTAAGGGAAAGATCAACATTTTCCAAAGGCTCCAGCTTTTCTTGCAGTTCCTACCTCATGCAAAGCTTCCTACAAAGCAGAATCCTTAGCAGTGTGTTTTCCAGTTTGGGATTGCTGAAAATCAGAATCAGGGAATGAACACCCGGAAAGGCATACAGATACATGAATACAAGAAACATCATGGCATTTTCAGTCTTAGACGGAAAAATTATTGTCAAGATCAGACATATAAAGTTGATGCTGTACATTATGAAGAAGGAGAGAATGGATTTCATGGCTTTGATGTGGGCATCCATGCTGAGGTCCTTCGTGGAGTTTGTCTGCATGTTGCGTTTGTGTCTCCAGAGGGAAAAGAGAAGGAGAAGGGCAGAGGCGATGACTGCCAGGAACGAAGCAGTATATCCGAAGCCAGTGATGAAAGAAATATGGAACAAATGTTTCTCCATTTTGATACTTTCTTCCCAAAAATTTCCTGGACAGGTGAAATTGCGGTCCTTAGTGTGGAATTTTTCAGCGATATCATAGGCAAGGATGCTGATAGCTAAGGCTAAAAGCAC